>NC_025691.1:32847247-32852548 GCF_000633955.1 Camelina sativa | reverse complement strand
TTTAAAGGTTTTTTTTTTTTTTTTTTTTTTTTTTTCTCTCCTTCTGCTGAATTAATTTTATAGCAGTTGGTTTGTTTTTATAGTTGAATGCACTGGGATCAAGAAAGATGTGAAGAGAGACATTGAGCAAGTTGTCAAGAGAGATGTTCAGATAGATGTCAAGAAACAAAAGTAAGTGAGAAAACATATATACCTACATGGGGTCTTTACTTTGCCGTTAGATTCTTGTATGGTTGATTCTCTCTTCTCTTTACAGATTGGAGTATGAGCTTTTGTGTGCCACTACGAGTTAGAACCCGGAGATGCTCCATTGCTTTTATATCTATTTGCGTCCTCGATGTGACTTTAGTTAATTTACTTATGTCTGTTTCTTGTGTTGTTGCTACCAAGTGAAACTTATATCGTACGAGTTGATGGTTGTTTTATTTTGTCTCTGTTGATCCCGTCCATTATTATGAGTAGTAGTAACACACATTATGTTTTTGTGATGCTTTGAAGAAACACACCCACAACTTTATAAAACTGAGAAATTTTAGCAAGCAGAAATATAATATAGAGTAGATAGATTGAAGAGACACACTCACAATATCCAAAGTTGAGAAATATTAGCTAGTGAAGGAAGCAAAAAAATAGTTCGAAAACAACAAGAGCTGATTAAGTCTGAAGCAATGTCTATAACAGAGTACTCCCAAGTAAAAGAGTCGCAACCGAATTGTTCACTCCTTCAGACGTTCTCTTCTTTCATGCGTGTTGCCTTATCCTCTCACCTTCATAGTGATCCAGAAGCTATATACAAAAAGAAACTGATTTTGTTACAGTATCGAAACTAGCATAAAGCTATATACATATGTTACAATTAGTTACATAATTAATATCATACCGTAGGATAAACAATGCAGGTGAAGAGAGACGGTTCATTTTTACCACGACTGATTTGTCGAACAATTTTTCCAAGTCCCTTGTCTCCCCATTTATGTCCTGCTGAATTTTGGACTTTCCAATAATGAATGCCTTCAGGCATTTTTGTACCATAGCCCCTTACTAAAAGCAAATGTTTGTCAATCTTGGCCCTTTTTTTCTTGGGTCCCGGATAGATTCCATCCTAATTATAAAAATATAATTAATACACGGATATTATGGATTAAAATATATTTTAAAGAAAAAGAATATTGTACTAACCCCTTGAAAGTTTGTAAATTCGGAATGCACATCTATACTCACAGCCACAGGACCCTTGTTCACCAAACATATAAGTTCACGTTCGTTTACTTTCTCTTGAATGATCAAATCTTCTACCTTAAACATGCTTACATGCTGCAAACAAAAACAAATAACATATAATATTTAGGTAACACCACAACAAAATATATTGCATAAGTAATGAATCGAATCAATAATTAGCGTTAGTTACCTTGGCTTTATCCAAAGTTCTGGATTGGGCTTACTCTTGTCATTTTTTAAATCTAGTGCTAGCTGAGGACAGTTGCATGCTTCTTCTAAAACAGTCCCATGATCAATTAAAAATCTCCGCAAATGTTCCAAATTTTGAAGTCCACCGGAAGAATCTACCCGGTCTATAAGACCCACGAGCACATGTAGTGCTGACAAACACAATGGAGGATCAAATCTCTTCTCTGCTATTAGACGTGCAGATAAGCTTCTGGTTGATGCAATTGTCGAACATGTGCCTTCAATACATATTATTAAGATAATTATTTTTTCAACTTAATTTACACATAAATACAAATAAATGCATAACCATATATAATTAAACAACCCTCTTTCTAATTGCAGAAACGTATTACTAATTTACTATTATATATATATATATATATATGTGTGTCTGGGTAGGTAATACACATTTAGAAAGAAAATAAGATTCAAAAATATTTCATGCCTATCATTAATCTTTGTATATGTTGCCATAAGTTTTCATTTATGTACATTACATTCATGATTTATTTAGTAACTTCAAGTATTGAACATTACCTATTTCTAAAACTTTGTGGAAAACTGTTTAGGCTGGAAAAATTATATACGGCCAAAGTAAAAAAGATTTATAGTATAATATGGTTCAACTGATCTAAATTCTAAACAAAACAAAACAAGAAACATACTTTGGAAACCAAGATTATTTGACAAATTCAGGTTTATCCCACACACCAATACAATTAGCCAAAATCTCTATTAAACCAAAACCAGCTGAATTTTTCTTTATTTTTATAATTTTCTAATTAAGCTAAATTTTACAGTTAAGCAAACAAGTAACTATGTTTCAATTTTAACTGCATAAAAAACTGATTTTCTGATTTCGTAAATTGAGAAATCCAAAAACTAGAAACTCAAATCTGTAATTGGATTTGACGACATATAAAATTATCCAACCCTATATATACTAAGGTCTCCTACTTATTTATTTTATATATGCAATAAAATTGAAACCGGACATATTCGTTTCGTTTATAGATATTAATTTGAATTCTATGTTTCACTTACGCCGATTTCCTTGATCCATCACCTCTCTTATAACGCCCAACACGTCATCCCAGTCAAAATTGATGTTCTTGGTTCCAGCCGGGAGATCCTATAAACATATACCAACATAAAATATAGGATTTAATTATTTATGTTCATGAATAAATAATATATTTTTGTTTTCTTTGGTTTTTAACAAACAAAAATAAAATCAAGTTGAAATTATTATAAAACTAATTAGTTAAGAAGAGAAATGCTTAACTGTAGGATATTTTTCGTCCGACTCCGTCAACTATAGTAATTAATTATCAAATAAACGATTAGTAAAAGATATAAAAAGTTAGTGTTTTTTTTTTCTTTGCAAACGTCATATGGCACAAAACAACAAGTTACCCTGACGTCTTGTGCGGGTTTTGCCAATTTCTTTTTTGATTTCTTACTACCGCTACCACCATAAGAGCTTCCATCATCTGCCATGCTGTTATTTACATGAAAATGGATATGTTATCAGTTAAGAGCTTTTGTACTAAACCATGTTTAATTCAACAAATAATTAAAATTCCCTCTTTTCATCAAACAGTGATTAATAATCTTCAGTAGCTAAGCCAGAAAACAATTAAGTCAATTAGAAACAACAATTTGCAGTTAAACTCATTTAATCGATCTGATAAATTACTCTACTTCTCAAGGTCTCACAAAGACAAATATATGTATTTATATTATCAGCTAACGATTTTATTCGATGGAAATCCAAGATAATTTAGATATGTATTTAAGTTTATACACACAAAATAGAGTGAAAAGGATTCCGAATTTCTTATTTTTTGTTGTTGGTCAAAATGGAGTGGATTCTGATAACTATGTAGTTATATTATCTAGTTTCGACACCAACGTACGTAGTGCTTTACTAAATTATAAACTGAATAGTAGGTTGTCTTTGTCAGACAAAGAATTACTAGGTTTTTATGTATGTTTTTAATGCCTAGAGACCACAACTCCACAAGATCTGTTTTTACCCTGGAATTTATAAACAAATAAAATTTAGATCGGCATTTTCATAATATTTTTTTGTTACTTTTAACATTACCATTACCAACCTCGTATTAGTTTATGGTTTACACAAAAATAGAATTCTGATCTGCTTTTCCAAAAAAATTTGTTACTTTCTCAAGATTTACTTTTTGTCTTATACAAACTTATCCCAATCCTCTTCACAAGGATTGTTGGTGGGAGTATTGACAAACTGACACGATCCAAAACGTATTTAGCTTTGCTTTTTTAAATAAAAAAAAGGATGGAGATTAAACCCAAAAACAAAAAAAAAAAGAAGCTCAAACGTGTTTAATGTTTATATATCAAAATACGTATTTAAGTTTATATTGTTACGTGTGTTTCACTTTAAAAAAAATAAAAATAAAAATAAAAATCGGTGTAAGATGTGAACAGCCATAGAGCCGAAAATATTTTTAGACGTCAGATAATGTAACGAAAATTGTTGTTCCTTTAAGAAGCAGTGTGGCTTAGACAAAAAGAACTTTACCCAAATTTTTGGACTTTCGGAACTCTTTCGTCTGCTCTATCAGATGACTTTCAGGAGCTCTCGGTCACTGCAAGAAAAATGATTTCCTTCCTCTCTTGTGTATCCCTGCAATAACAAAAGAGAACATGTGTCACTTTTGTATTTGAGTAATTATATTAGGGCAAAAAATTCTATCCGCTTTTGCGTATATAAAAATGAGCGAAGGAAGCAAAAAAAAAGAAGAAGGAAGCATCAGAATTTTTCTATCAGATTAAATCCGAAATCAGAAAGTTATCTCTTCTATCAGATTTTTCTTCTAGTATTTTTGCTAATTAATATATTTTTTTTTAATAAAATTTCTGGTATTTTATAACTTACGGTCGGATACAGTAGTGGTTTTTAGTGTCTCAGCAACAACAAAGATCGGGTTGAACATGCCCGATTAGGAACTAAAAAGAAAAGAAAGAAAGAAGGTGCATACATAGAGAGACTCAGTTAGAGAGGCCTCGAAACCAGTACTCTAGCATACCACGAAGCTTCGGAGATTTGTCCCGAGCCAAACAAGTGTTTCGGATTCGTCTATCCAAAAGGTGGTAGAGACCTTCAACCGGTGTGTGCTTTCCAATGAACAGGCGTGCATTTCTCTCATGCCAAAGTGTGTAGATTACTGCCTGAGCTACCAGGAGCTTTAGAGTTGACAGGTTCCCTTCAGAGCAGGGGGCTTGTAGCCACAAGATAAGTCTATCCCAGGTACTGAATCCCATGAAGTGTAGTTGCATCCTTGAAATGCACCATCTCCACAGGTCGTAGCCATAAGGACAACGTAAGAAGAGGTGATCCCTTGTTTCATTGTAGATTTCACAAAGAATACAAGTGTCATCTTCCACAAGGCCCCAGTTTCTCAAACGAGACATAGTTGGCATTCTATCGAGACAGGCTAGCCACATCATGAAAGAGTATTTGGGGATAGAACCTGGGAACCAAACCTGTTTGTGCCATGGAACCTCCGGGGCTGGTGTTTTACAGACTTTCCAGGTGTCAGCGAAACTAAAACGGTCTTGGGGGTCTCCGTTAGAGTTTGCCCATAAGTAAACATCCTTTACATCCAACTTGAGTTCTTTTCCAGTGAGGTAACACATGAGGCTCTCAGCATTATCACTGCGTGCACCTCTGAAAATCCAACCATTTCGGGTGAGAGCCTTTGACACAGTAGCGTCCAGCGGCAGGCCGTATACTTGATGAGCATCTGGTCCTAGGAACGAGAATAGATCACCGAAAGGGGTCCATTTTTCATACCAGAAGGAACA
>NC_025691.1:32842761-32846975 GCF_000633955.1 Camelina sativa | reverse complement strand
ATAAGGACAACGTAAGAAGAGGTGATCCCTTGTTTCATTGTAGATTTCACAAAGAATACAAGTGTCATCTTCCACAAGGCCCCAGTTTCTCAAACGAGACATAGTTGGCATTCTATCGAGACAGGCTAGCCACATCATGAAAGAGTATTTGGGGATAGAACCTGGGAACCAAACCTGTTTGTGCCATGGAACCTCCGGGGCTGGTGTTTTACAGACTTTCCAGGTGTCAGCGAAACTAAAACGGTCTTGGGGGTCTCCGTTAGAGTTTGCCCATAAGTAAACATCCTTTACATCCAACTTGAGTTCTTTTCCAGTGAGGTAACACATGAGGCTCTCAGCATTATCACTGCGTGCACCTCTGAAAATCCAACCATTTCGGGTGAGAGCCTTTGACACAGTAGCGTCCAGCGGCAGGCCGTATACTTGATGAGCATCTGGTCCTAGGAACGAGAATAGATCACCGAAAGGGGTCCATTTGTCATACCAGAAGGAACATGTTTTCCCATCGCCAACTTCGCAAGAGAGGAGTGTTTTTGCGGCGTCTCTAAGCTTCAATAGTTGTTTCCACATGGATGACCCCGAGGTTTTTGATGAGAGTCTCCAAAAACATCTACTCCTCCACTAATTAATATTGTTGTGAACTATATATAAAAACACAAAGAGTCGATCAAAAGGAAACTTTTGGTGGTGGTGTAAGAGAAAATCTCGTTGTTTAAAGTAAAAGCGATGAAAATAGTGCAACCCATGGACGAAGGAAATAGAGAAAGTAAAAAAGAATTGGTAAGAAACAGAGCATGTGAAGCCTTAGAAGAAAAATTACCGTCAAATGGAGTAGAAATTTGTAGAGTGACTTAACGGTGGTGCTAAACCACTTACACTCATCACTCGTTCAACTGGAGTAGAATTTTTAAGGAGAAATAGCAAAGGCTTTGGAGAATTACTTTTTAGTAGTTGGCTTTGTAATAATTGTATACTAGTAAATGAATATAGCTGCACCAGAAGACAAATACTGAGCAGTATTAAAGAATATTTCTGATCGTTTTTCTTTGTAAACAAGCAAAAGAACTATCAAAAGATTAATGATCAAATTAAATACAAATGTACGTACGTATGGGGGAACAGATGGATCTTATTATTTAGTTTACACCAACAAGTAACATTGTTTCTTAAAAAAAAACAGATGACTGCATTTAAGTCTTATATGTTTGAAAATGGTTGGGACTTATTACTACTTTGTTATTCGTTGGCTTCGTATTTGTCTATTTGATATAAATGAATAAAACTGCACCAGGACACAAATACTGAACACCAGTAATAAATAGCATATTCCATAATCATCTTTGTAAACATGAACTATCAACGTTTTAATGATACAATTAGATAGAACAATGAGCAACAGATTATTATTAATAATTCACACCAACTTAATTTACAGATATGAACATATTACACTACTATGCTCGCGCTTAATGTGTAGTGTTACTGAAGCATAAAATTTAATTGAAGGAGGGAGGTAGGTATGGGTGCCCTTGTCACAATGTACAGCTCATAATATAAATATAAATATAGATCGATTCCGGTTCAAATTAATATTTCGTTTTATCTAAAGTTTTATAAGACTTAACTATTCAAAGTGCGGTTCAAATATTTCGTTTTATCTAAAGTTTATAATTTACTCTGATTGTTGTAAAGTGTAAGATCCGATCGATTCCGGTTACGTATATGTCTCAGCCTAGGTTACGTGTGGCTCAAACCAGCGTTTTTGCTGTGGAAACCTGGGGTCGTGGCTACGAGAGAACCTCATGCATGACTAAGACTGAGAAAGATGAGCCCAAATTTACACCAGAAGAAGAACTAGATATAATGACCAAAGAAGTCATGAATACAAGCGATGTATGTCCCATAATCTTTGGTTTATTATGTCAATCAACTTTGTGAAACTGAGAGTTTAATTTGATCGGATGCTAAACATATGCATGCAGTGGTTTGATATAGATTTCAGGTCCTTCCGCTGCGTCTTCAACTACCATCCTGCAATTCTTGATTCGCATCAGTTCAATTCGTTGATAAATATAGACACCACTAAAGATTTACTTAAGAGGCTCGCTCAGAAATAACTTGATGACCGTTACTTATCAAGAAAATTTGAGGGAACTAGTCTATATGCCTTTGATAAATATGCTTATTTATGTATTTCTTTTTTAAAAAAAATCAGCGTTATTTAAGTTTGTCAAGATTGTTACAGCCAATTATCACTTTACTGCTGCCATTATGTTTCTCATAACATTTCAAGTTAAGGATCCTTATGATGACAAGATCAAACTCTTTAAAACAAGGGTACTTCACTCTAACAATATCATGACTTACTGGCTCAGTATGTCTTATGCAGGCACAAACCCAATCAACGAGGTATAAAACAAAAATATACTGTAGTTCAATATTAATCATTAAATTTGTTGAAATTACTATTCATAATAATATTGTTTTTGAGCAACAACAATAGCTAAAACCCATGTTTTAGAAATCGCTAGGCAATAGTCGGGCGGACGGGGTGGGCCTAGCGCCTAGCGAGAAAATCGGAGATTAAATGGGGATTAATCGGGGACTAATTTTAGAATTTTTCTATAAAATTAATAATAAAATAATATATATAATACTAAATATATGTATAATTCTGTTTATGTGAAAACAAAAATATCAAATAAAATATAAAACTATAGTATTATCTTTAAAATGACAGTAAACACATAAAAATGTAATTTAAAAAAAAAAAGATTTTAGTTAATAGTTTGTACATTAGTTATTGTAAAACATCATAAATTAGTAATTTCAATGTCTAAATAACAAAAATATATATTTGATTTATATTTGGCTTCAAAAATAATTGGTATATACAAAATTAAGTGGGAAATAATCGGATTGGATGATATAATCGGATAATCGATGCTATGTGGGGATTAGTCATTAATCGAGCCAAAGAGGATGGACCTAGCGATTTTGTGGGGCGTAATCGGTGCTAGGCGGGAATTTTTAAAATAGTGTCTAAAACTGATTACTACTACACATAAGTTTTATAGGGTATTCAAAGTAGCAACCTTATTTTTGGTTCATATTTGCGAAATGTAACTAGAGTCGATAAATTCAACATCCAACATTGACCACCTCATATAAATATTTCTTACCTTTATGTTGACGATTTTATCCTTAAATTCTATAAGGCAAGTTTTCAGTTTAGCCTTTTTAATGGATTCAAATATTTCGAATTAACATTTTAGCGTTAGGGTTTAAATTTCATGATTAGTGATGCATAGATTATGATTAGTTAGATTTAGAATTTGAAAAGTAAAATTTATATTTTTTAGATATAAGTTTGTTTTAAAATAAATAACTCGTTATCTACATTAGAACAAGACATATAATTTCAGTACAAAATAACTGTTTTTAAATCTTATGTACATAAGATTTTTCTTTATCTTTATTAAACGCCGATGTATTTCTAAAGATCATTGGCATTTAATATGATTTCACTGCTCAAGTTCTACGAAGATACCAAAAAGCAAAAACCCATTACTATTTTTTTGTGCCCTTTGAAATTTTGAATTAATACTAGTAATATTTTTGTTTGCATTTCCTCTTATATTACGTCATATTCTAATCGAGGGTTTGCTTTATTATAGCGCGTAGACAAACACGCTTCATCACTCTTGGACCATATGAGGAAAGTTTTTCTACAGAAAAATATTCTAAGTTTATTAAAAATGGTAAGTTTCAATGTAATAATAATAAATATTTGCCTAACAAACCAAGTCATTGATTTATTATATGTGGGCTACGACAAAAGACATGTTATTTCTTGTCAAAGTTGAAAAAAAAAAAAAAAGGACTTTGCCGAGAATATCGTTTGACCATTATTAAAGACTCACCAAATCAAAGTGTCCAATTGCTCACACGCATAATCAAAACCTTTGTTTTTGTTATTCATATAATGTTCATCACCATTTTGTGGTTATTCTTAAATTTTCCTTCTTTGAATAAGAAGTTAAAGGTTTGGCTCTTAACATTCCAACATCATAAATTAGTTCTTTATCAAAAAAAAAAACATGAAATTAGTTTCTGTTTTTTTCTCTGATTCTTTCTTTCTACCATCTCATATTTGAATAAATGAACTTATCAAGTAAAAGCCACACCAAAAAAAAAAAAAAAAAAAAAAAAAA
>NC_025691.1:32812331-32842715 GCF_000633955.1 Camelina sativa | reverse complement strand
AAAAAAAAAAAAAAAAAAAAAGAAATCATCGAGAAGTACTAATAGAGCCATATTTTGCTATATCCAAAAAGGTCAAAATATGAAAACGTGTTTTCCTCCTATGTAGTACGGATCGTGTAATCAATCAACCATACATTAATGGGTGCAATGCAATGAGCAGTTGAGCACAACCAAAGTTGAACATTACTTGAGCCAAAGTCAAATTCATTATTGAGACATGGCTTCGTTTATTTATGTGTTTTGTATCTTCGGCCGATAAATTCATCTGACCAAATATACACGTTAGACAAGTTTAATCGTTAGGCACATAGACTTAAATTTGTATTAATTTATTTACTAATGCCGGCCACATTGCAAGTATAATGTCAGTATTTGGTCAGATGATTTTAATCTTTTTTTTTTTTTGTAAATCTATTTTTGCTTGTTCGCGAAAACTTTGTAGTCTATCTCGTTGTGATTTTAACACAATTCATACATCAGATCTAATAGACAAAACTTGTTTATATTGTCCATATACAGTAAAACCTCTATAAATTAATACTCTATAAATTAATAAACACTATAAATTGATAAATTTTGATGGTCCCAAGTCGGGCCAGTGTAAAAATTAACAATATTCGATAAGATAATAAAATAATAATTTTTTTGAAATCTCCATGTAAAATCTGGTCCCAATAATATCATAAATTAATAATATTGTAAATATATATATATATATACTGATATAATAGTTTATGTTTCTCCTAAAGCTCATTTCTATAGAACAATTGTAATGTTGTATTTTCAAACTATAATGATTTCTCTAAAATATTTTATAATATGTCTTACAAATAATTAAATTTTAAAGTTTTAATTTTTAGATATGCATCATTTACAATTTGATAATTTGATAGATAATTAAAATAGGAGAATTGATATTATCATTCATAGATTTGAATTTATGTATGTCATGTGTATCAGTCAAAAATAGTATTTGTAATTTATTGTCAATAATGCTTTCTAAATATTATAATTTCAATTCCTAAACCATAAAATTTATAAAATCCGAAATTTTAATCTTATTTTTCTATAATTGTTCCAATTCATAATTTTAAAAAATTTAAACAATTAAAAATATATCTATAAATTAATAATTATTAATTTACACTATAAAATAATAATTATTAATTTATAGATAAATTAATATCACTATAAATTAATAAAATGTTTTGATCCCAACATTATTAATTTATAGAGGTTTTACTGTATATATATCATGTACGTTGGAGTAATTTATACTTATACAACTAAATTTACGAATAACTAGTCTCTTTTTTTCGTAAATTTATCATCTATATATATCTTTAGCCGAATGAATTCTGAGAATGATATCAAAATCAGAATGGACGGCAGTCCAATATTGTCTTATATTCAAATTCATCTGGTCAAATTATGCAGAAAACAAAATATATACAATTTGCTAATTCTTCTTTTATTGTTGTCAATTTGCTTATTTGGATATTAAATACTTACAATCGTAGTTTTGAACTGCAAAAGAATTTGGAAAAATATAACTCATCAATCCTCTTTGTTTTTTTTTGTTTTTTTTTGTTTTTTTTTTGTTTTTTTTTTGTAGAAGTAATAACTAATAACTCCTTCCTTCTTTTCTGTATCGGTGATCGACGCTTAGCCAAATGTTACTGATCAATGATCATTCTTTAACTTTATATGGTTTCTTTCTTTCTTATGTCAAAATTATCGTTGTTATATCATACTTATTCATGCAAAATTATGTCGTTAGTCTTTTGTTTAAAAATGAAATGTTTCTTTAGGATCATATCGGGAAACAAATACAACAAAACGTATATTAATAAGTATTTGGTTCGCGTTGCTGAAAATTCAAGCGGATCCATTAATTATAGAGATTAAAGAAAACGAATTCAAGTGGAGTTTTTGATCCAACGGCGTATACCACTCATCATTATTATTCCCGTACATGAGAATCGGTAGCTACATGAATTCTCCCCCTCTATATCTGTTGGTGTGCAAAGGAGGAAACAGAGTAGACTAGGCACGTGATTGTCTACGCGCTTACTGCTGCACACGTCATATGGGCTTTTTAAAAGGGACTGAGTTTATTGGGCTTTGATCCAATACTCACTAGGCCGGCGTTGTTGAACAAAACTCAAAGTATGAGGCTAGAAAAAAAAGATAAGGAAATAAAAGGGACTTGAGTATAATAAATAGAATATTATTTCTTCTGTTCCATTTTTTTTTTTTAGGCTTTTTCTATTTGTTTTATTTTATAAGATTTTCCCAAATTTCTATGTATTTTTAATATTAATTTAATAATTTTTGATTATTTAAAATCTGCTGTATTTTTTTCTATTAGTTGAATTTTGTGAAATGATACAACATTTATTGTTTCTTAATCTTTGAGCTTTTATTAATTAAAAACTCTTCTATAATAGAACAAATGGGTGAATTTGTGATTTAACATTACTCTACTTTCATACATCTGTACTTAGCGATATTTGTGATTCGTGACGAGACCGATGGGTGAATTTGAAGGTACGATTCAAAGTTTTCATATATTTATCTAAAGTTTAATTACACTGATTTGTGTAAAGTAAGGTCCGATCGATTACGGTTTCATATATGTCTCAGGCTGGGTTAAGTGGCTTGAAATGGCTTTTTTGCTGTGGAAACCTGGGGGTCGTGGCTACGAGAGGCCTCCATACATGACTCGGACTGAGAAAGATGAGCCTAAGTTCACACCGGAGGAAGAACTAGAAATAATGTCCAAAGAAGTCAAGGAAAGCGATGTATATATGTCCCTTAATCTATGGTTTATTATGATAATAATAATAATATTTAACAACTTTGTGACATTGAGGTTTAATTTGATATGCATGCAGGGGTTTGATATAGATTTCAGGTCCTTCCGCTGCGTTTTCAACTACCATCCTGCGATTCTTGATTCCCATCAGTTCGTTGATGAATCAGAAACCACTGGTGATTTACTCAAGAGGCTCGCTCTGAAATCACTTGATGACCATAATAAACAAAATGTGAGGGAACTAGTTTTTTTATTATAAGCCTTTGATCAATATGCTAATTTATGTTTTGAAAAACAGGACACAAGATTTGAGTTTATCAAGATTGTTAAAGCCAATTTTCACTTTGCTGCTGCGATTATGTTTCTCATAACGTTTCAAGTTAAGGATCCTTATGATGACAAGATTAAACTCTTTCAAACAAGGGTACTTCACGCTAAGCCTAACCCCTAAACGTCATGTGTTGTATGTTTAACACATTATGGTGAGAATGTGTAAAAATCAATCTTTCTCTATAATTATTACTTTTTATTGGTTATAATAATTGTAATACAAAATTGGATTTTTTTTTTTGGTTCAGTTCGGTTTGGTCGGTTATTTAGTCATTCTAATTTGAGGGTTGGCTGAGTTTTGGTAAATTTATGGCTGAGTTATGCAACATATATATTAATTTATTATATATCTTCTCGAGAATACAAAAAGTGTTGTTGGGGAGACGCAAACAATAATTATGTTTATTGTTAAGAACTACACGCGTAATAAATGAGATTTTAGCGATTTTTTATTTAAAAGGAATTCAAAATTTGAATTTGAATTTGAATTTTTTTTTAATAAAAGTATTTCTCAAACAATTGACTGATATGGCTGAGTTATCTACATAAACGGCTGGCTTATGAAATATTTGTTAATTAGAATTATTACAACTCAAAAATTAAAATATAGAATGAAAAAATGAATATTACAATCATTATAAGCAATAAAAAGTAATAATTATAGAAAAAGATTGATTTNCAAAATTGGATTTTTTTTTTTGGTTCAGTTCGGTTTGGTCGGTTATTTAGTCATTCTAATTTGAGGGTTGGCTGAGTTTTGGTAAATTTATGGCTGAGTTATGCAACATATATATTAATTTATTATATATCTTCTCGAGAATACAAAAAGTGTTGTTGGGGAGACGCAAACAATAATTATGTTTATTGTTAAGAACTACACGCGTAATAAATGAGATTTTAGCGATTTTTTATTTAAAAGGAATTCAAAATTTGAATTTGAATTTGAATTTTTTTTTAATAAAAGTATTTCTCAAACAATTGACTGATATGGCTGAGTTATCTACATAAACGGCTGGCTTATGAAATATTTGTTAATTAGAATTATTACAACTCAAAAATTAAAATATAGAATGAAAAAATGAATATTACAATCATTATAAGCAATAAAAAGTAATAATTATAGAAAAAGATTGATTTTTACACAGTCTGATCAAAATGTGTAAAACATTCAAAACATAACATTTAGGGGTTAGGGTTAGGGTGGGTTAGGGTTTGAGGTTTAGGGCTCATATTTCCAACATTATGGGTTTTAATATAACAGTTTGGTTTTGGTTATATTGTGTTTGGTTTAAGGTGGTAATTTGGATATACTAATATGATAACCATTTGAAAATTTAAATTTTTTTTGAAATTACTTTTCGGTTATTTCCGGTTATGGGTCGATTAGATGAATATATAAATATAAATAATTCAAATGTTATCCAAATTAGGTCGATTAACTTAATATAACTGATAGCAAGCCGAATATAACCGTAATTAAACGAAAATAATGGAAAAAATAGTTTCCGGTTCGGTTCAGTTTGGTCGGTTATTTAGTCATTCTAATTTGAGGGTTGGCTGAGTTATGGTTGAGTTATCGTTTAGGGTCTTCTCAATAATATGAAAACGTAACCTTCTTTCTTTCTTGGGTATTTTGTTTTGTCAGATTCCTAATAAGTATTAAAATGTCTCTCGATGTCACAAAAACTGTTGTTAGGGAAGCGTGAAAAATCACTAATTTTGTGCCTGCTCAAATCCACACGCATAATAAATTNGTTATGCAACATATATATTAATTTATTATATATCTTCTCGAGAATACAAAAAGTGTTGTTGGGGAGACGCAAACAATAATTATGTTTATTGTTAAGAACTACACGCGTAATAAATGAGATTTTAGCGATTTTTTATTTAAAAGGAATTCAAAATTTGAATTTGAATTTGAATTTNAGCTCAAATCCACACGCATAATAAATTCACAAAGTGAGCTTTTTATCACAAGGTATTATTGCAAATAATTAAATAATTATTATTCGAATTTAGAATTTTATTTTTCTAAAAATATTTCTCCAACAATTGAATATTAAAATTATTATAACTCAAAATTTAAATTTAGAATGGAAATATGTCTATTATTAGGTTAACTGATGGTTTCACGCCAAAATATCGCTTTACGGCTGAGTTATAATCATTACGGGAAAACAAAAGGTCATGTGACGGCTGAGTTATAGTGAGTTATGGCTGAGTTATCACAAGAAAAATCTAAAAGTAAATTGATGATATATATGACTTTACGGCTGAGTTACAATCATTACGGGAAACGAAAGGTCATGTGACGGCTGAGTTATAGTGAGTTATGGCTGAGTTATCACAAGAAACAATCTGAAAGTAAATGGATGATATATGTGAATTTACGGCTGAATTATAATATTTACGGGAAAACGAAAGGTCATGTGACGGCTGAGTTATAGTGAGTTATGGCTGAGTTATCACAAGAAAAATCTGAAAGTAAATAGATGATATATATGACTTTACGGCTGAGTTATAATATTTACGGGAAAACGAAAGGTCATGTGACGGAAAAACGTAGCTGATCGGTTTTCCATAGCCCCAAAAAACATTGCAACTGTCGATCATTGGAGACAAAAACTGGTGGAGTATCATGCGCCAAATGTTTCATTGCCCTGTTCGAGAACATGTAACTCAGCTTTAGCTCATGGCTAAACGCGTCCAATCCGTAGTCTTCAAGAACAAGCTCCACAAGCTTGTCGTGTGTTGTGCATCCATCTATATGCACAACTATACACCCTCTATCGTCGGTGTTAAATACATATCTCTGTGTCTTTACCCAATTACCGGAAACAACTAGTACTGGAACTGGATCCATGAAAGAAAATTAAGAACAAGTTGAAGAAGAAGTAGAAGAACAAGGTGAAGAAGAAGTAGAAGAACAAGGTGAAGAAGAAGTAGAAGAACAAGGTGAAGAAGAAGTAGAAGAACAAGGTGAAGAAGAAAGTGAAGAAGAAGTGGAAGAACAAGTAAAATAAGAAGGTAAATAGTTCACTTATTAACCAGTTGAAGAAAAAGAGTCGAACGACGTTTCGTATTTCCGGAGAAAAAAAATGATGACATGGAATGCTGACATGGATGTTGCGTCCGACGTGATAACTCAGTCTAAATAAAACTCAGCCATCAAACAAATTATAACTCAGTCACAACATGAAAAACATTACAGTAATTAAAAAGAAAAAAAGTTTATTTTAGTAATTAATCTTTTGCTGATAAGTCAGCCGTTTGACGGCTGAGTTGTACGATAAGTCAACCTATGACGGCTGAGTTATAGTTTTTTTACCATAACTCAGCTGTAACAACATCTCATAAGTCAGCCGTTTTTCATAACTCAACCAGGCAAAAAATGGTAAATCAGCCGTGTCATTGTGATAACTCAGCCAAAATTTTGACAATTCAGCCGTGTCGTTGTGATAACTCAGCCAAAATTTTGACAACTCAACTATCAGGTGAAAACTCAGCCGTAACTACAGCTGAGTTATGCGCATAACTCAGTCAGATTTAATAAGTCAGCTGTAACGTTTGGCTGACTTATGGGCATAACTCAGCCAGATTTTCATAAGTCAGCCGTCCGCTCTTATTCAAATGTTTTTCCGATAACTCAGCCGCAACATACCTATAACTCAGCCACAACATACTCTGTAACACGTTACGGCTGAGTTATGGTTACACGTCAGTGATTTCTGACGTAACGTCTGACGTGGCAATGACATTTTTGTAATAACGTTTTTTCCGGTAACATAAAACAGGGGCACGCTGGGTATTTTGAAAATACCCGAAACATTCTAGTAATAAAAAAGATTTTTGTAGATTCTGGTAATATTACCTAAAATAAGTAACATTTGGGTAATTCACCCTAAAAAATATAAACATAATTAAAATTTGAGGAGAGAAAGATACAATGTCTCTGCCCAAATTTCCAGAGACCCCTTTTATTATATGTCATAAGCTGATTGGTTCATGTTTTTAAAACAAACAAAAATTAATTAAATAATATTATTGTATTAAAATATTTTTTGAGAATCCATTTTCAAAGAACTACCGATGGTGATGCTCTAAGACTATTCTTTGCTTCTACTCTTTTTAAAAAAATTTCTTTGATTACTATTCTTTATTATTCATATACCGTATAATTAGAGTTTTAATTTTTGGGATGATTTATTGATTAAAGTACATTTGTTTCCTTCTTCACATTGATAGAATGCTTGACTTGCTTTTTTACACCTTACTAGTATTATACAATGCGAGATTATTAACATTCTGTTTCCAATTTAGGATAACTATGGGTGAGGGCAAGTTTGACATCTGAAATAAAGTGGTCCGATACAGAGAAGTAGAGAACACACATAGGGCAGGGCATTTTTTTGCCAAGAGAGAGAGAACCATTTGTAAACAAATGCCAAGAGAGAGGATTAATGCGGGAAAAAAGTTATTTTAAAACACTCGATAATGTTATTTTTGTCTCTATAGATTAAATTAATTTAATCTTGTGTGAAAGATTAAACATTTTCTCACATTTTTTATGTAAATTAATTTATAATTATTTTTTGTTTAGAATTAAAGAAGTTGAAAATATTAAGATAAATAAAATTGGGCTGAATATTATTCAACACATTCATCTCCAAAATAGTGGATGAACAAGTTGAACAATTTTGCTACTAAACAAACTGGGTGCAAATACAATTGAAAAAGTCGAAGAAGTTGGAAAAAATTACTTAACCAACTTTCATTTGAATGGAAAAGATTGGAGAAGTTGAACAAAACTATCCAACACATTCAACTTAAAAAGTTGAAAAAATAAACTAATTCGACAGCAAAAATGTTTAACTTGTTCATCCACTATTTTGGAGATGAATGAGTTGAATAATATTCAGCCCAATTTTTTCGACTTAACTTCTTCAATTCTAAGCATATTTAATTTAATATTTTCAACTTCTTCAATATTTCAACTTTTTAAGTTGAATGAGTTTTTTCAACTTCTTCAACATTTTTCATTCAAACAGTTAAAGTTGGCTGATTTTTTTTTTTCAATTCCTTCAAACTTTTCAATTGTCCAATCATTTACACCTAAAGAAAAAGGAAAAAAGTGAGAGAACAAGAGAGAACAGGAACCATTTCACAAAGCTTTGGTCTTTTCACCGTGTAAGTGATTAGATTGATCACTGAAACCATGAAAGTTTTTCTTTTTGGGGTTTTTAACCTTTAAGTTAAAAGATCTGATCTTTGAGTTTTTTTTTCTATGAAGAAATCAAATATATTGTATTACTACTTTCTTGAGGTTTCTCATAAAAGGAAATGAAGATTTTGGGAGTTTTTTTTCTCTCTTTATAAAATTGTTTTCTGCTTACATATATATCTTTTCTTAAGGTTGTTACCATTAGTTGGTGATTATAGTTAAATCTTTCCATTAGTTGGTGATTGAGCAAGACAATGAAGGGTTGTACAAATCCAGTTTTTTATTAGTCTGACTTTTTTTTTTTTTTTCTTTAAAATGTCTGTTTTTTCCATATGATGATGGCATTGGATCATTCTAGGAGGCTTTATGCCACTGATGCCTCGTATGATTTGCTTTGTAAATTTTTTAAAATTGGTTACAAACCTCGTTCCTTTGAGGTAATTAAATTCTGGATTCTGGTTGCTTCTAAAGAAGACTCAGATTTCAGTAAGTACATATTGTAATTAATCGTTAGGATTTGATCGGGCGAGAGTATATGTATATATAAAGCCCTAAATTCTAGAGAAAACGAAACTCGAATCGTACCTTCAAATTCACCCATCGCTCTAGTCAAGAATGAAATATTATCTTAACGTTCATGAATATTTGAATCATGAGCCCTAACTTCGGGAACTCTCTCTTATTTATTTTACCCGAAGTCCCTGTTATTTCTTGATCCTTTGTCTTTTGGCCTCGTACTTTTAGATTTTTTTATACTATTACACTCACCGCAATACATTATTAATAAATACCAAACGATTGTCGTCGCATCACACGCATAAATAAGTGAATTTTCTGTTCTGAAATATTGAAACAGAGGAGGTCTTGAAGTAAGCTGGTAATCAAATAGTAAGTGTAGAGGGGAAAAAGAACTATTAAGTATTCACACGCTTGTTGTACGTACGCAATCACCAATTCGTTTATCTAAAGAGTCAAGAAGACGTGCTAATGTTATTACAAAATAGCTGTTGACTAAGTCTAAGGCATGAAAACAACTAAAAAAAGCTTTTAAACAAATGACAACCCATTAATAATAACAATAATAACTCATCTTATTTGGTTTAGAAACTCTAAATCCTTGTTAGCAAAAAAAGAAAAAGAAAAAGAAAAAGATTATCTAAATCCCAATTATCTAAAAAAAAAATTAGGAAACTAAAATCAATTTACACTAAAAAGAACAAAAAAAAAAAAGTTTAAAAAAATACCCTCTTTTCCCTCTAATCTTGGTGGATTTGGTCATGATTCGTTATCCACAAATCCCAAAAATAGCAAATGAATCATCATCTCTTTCTTGTTCATAATAACAAAATCTTTTATTTGGTCAAAAAGGTGTGTAAAAAAGTTGTTTCTTTTTTCTCTTTTTTCCTCTCTCCTTAGTTATATAGAACCCCTCACGAGTTTAATTCCAAAGCATCAAACAACACACGGATCATCTCATCTCATCTCATCTCATCTCCTTCAAGAAAGCCAAAAGCTTTCTCTTTCCTTAAATTTCACTTTTGCGGCGTCCTTCTATCCACTCACAAGAAAGCAACAGATCAATAAATCCCAGATTAAAGAAAAACAAAAAAGACTCAAACTTTTTCCTCTCTCTCTCTCTCTCCTTCTCCTTGGTTTGCTCAACCAACCAACCAAGTTCTCTTAAATAGTGAAGAAAAGCTTCGATTTTTGGGAAGTGGGTTCGTTTTGAAAGATGGGTTCTTCTGTGGAGCAGAACATTTTGGTGACTGGTGGTGCTGGATTCATTGGAACACACACTGTTGTTCAGCTTTTGAATCAGGGTTTTAAGGTTACCATCATTGATAATCTTGATAACTCTGTCGTTGAAGCTGTTCATAGGGTTAGAGAGCTTGTTGGTCCTGATCTCTCTACCAAGCTTGAATTCAATCTGGTCAGTACTCTTAAGAAAAAAGCTTCGATTTTTGTTTTATGTCACTTTAGGAATTGAGATTGTGTATGTTCATCTTTCTTTTGTTTTTGGGTTGATTCACAAGAAAAGTTCAAGAATTTGCTCTGTTTTCCCATGGATTCTTAATTTAGTATTATATGGCTTGTGAGTTTGTTTGGAAGTTATGTGAAGATTTTGGATGTTTTTGATTAATTAATTGCAGGGTGATCTAAGAAACAAAGGGGACATTGAGAAACTCTTTTCCAATCAGAGGTATTGTGACAGTTTCTTTAAGTTGAAGTTATGCAATTTTATATTCAGGTGAATTGATTTAATATTGTACTTGGGGATGATTCTTTGTGAGGGGTAAACAGATTTGATGCTGTGATTCACTTTGCTGGCCTTAAAGCTGTGGGAGAAAGTGTTGGAAACCCTCGTCGTTACTTTGATAATAACTTAGTTGGAACCATCAATCTGTATGAGACCATGGCAAAATACAACTGCAAAATGGTTAACATCAGAATCCTTCACTTTTGAAAATGTGTTTCTTGTTCTAGTTTAGTTTACCAAATTTGTTCTGACTCTGGAGTTTCTATACAGATGGTCTTTTCATCCTCTGCAACAGTTTATGGCCAGCCTGAAATAGTTCCATGTGAGGAAGACTTTGAGTTACAGGCTATGAATCCTTATGGTCGTACTAAGGTACCTCATCTAGTCTGTTTTGAGTCCATAATTTTGGAAGTTATATCATTTGTTACTGAGATCTTGATAAGCAAGTGATCTGTTTGTGTAGCTGTTTCTTGAAGAAATAGCTAGAGACATTCACACTGCTGAACCAGAATGGAAGATTATTCTTCTGAGGTACTTCAATCCGGTTGGAGCTCACGAGAGTGGAAGAATTGGAGAAGATCCAAAAGGCATACCGAATAACCTCATGCCTTATATCCAACAAGTGGCAGTTGGACGTCTACCTGAACTCAATGTATATGGACATGACTATCCCACCAAGGATGGTAGCGCGGTACAATATCGATAACACCATTCTTTATTCACAAATTTGGTGTGGGTTTCTGATGTGATGGATTGATAAGCTAACATACACTACTTGCAGGTCAGAGACTACATTCATGTAATGGATTTAGCAGATGGCCATGTTGCTGCTTTAAACAAGCTATTTTCAGACCCAAAGATTGGTAAACTCTATAAGACACTTAACTGTTTGAAGGGTTTGGTTTGGTTTTGATTTGATGGACTCAATCTAATATTTTGTATGTGTTGGTGTGTCATCTTAATCTTAGGCTGTAGTGCTTTTAATCTTGGGACTGGTCAAGGAACTTCTGTCTTAGAAATGGTTTCAGGTTTCGAAAAAGCTTCTGGCAAGGTACAGTTTCTCTTCTTTCCCTGTCTCTCATTTCCGTAATTGCAGTCTTGTGCTTGTGCGGATGAGACTTAAGATTTGCTTTCAGAAAATGCTATTAACAAACATATTTTTCCTTGCAGAAAATACCAATCAAGCTATGTCCAAGAAGAGCTGGAGATGCAACAGCTGTGTATGCTTCAACTGCAAAAGCTGAGAAAGAACTTGGATGGAAGTAAGTCATTGGCTTCATACCATTCCCGCGTTTAAATCATTTTCGTTCGGATATGAACTTTGAATAAGTTACTTTCTGTGGAATCTTAATGCTCATATAGATAATATATAACAAAGCTGATTAAGTGAATATGGTTTAATGAATTTTGACATGATATCTTTGTGAGTTGACAAGGGACTGAATCATTGTGATATATTTGTAACAGGGCAAAATATGGAGTGGATGAGATGTGCAGAGACCAATGGAACTGGGCAAATAAGAATCCATGGGGTTTCCAGAAGAAGCATTGATATTTTCTTTTTAAAGCTTTTCCTTTTCTTTTCACCACTCTCTAATAAAGAAAATATATATATATTAAAGCTTTTCCTTTTCTTTTCACCACTCTCTAATAAAGAAAATATATATATATATATATATATAGATGGTTCTTTTATATTGCCTACATCTATCTCTTCTCTCTTCAAAAAAAGAAAAAGGTTGTATCGAACGTATCATCCTCTTTCAGTTAATAAAAAAAAAAAAAAATCAATTGTAATATCTGAGTTATATATTCTGAATTCTCATGTCAACAACAAACGGGGAAGCACCTTTGTTTCTCTAAATCTAAATCAGATATGCTCGTTTATGTTCATAAGATTTTCTGTTCGATGGAACAGCTTAATTGTACATTTGGACGAACTTCTCGGAATCATAAGGAGATCCGCCATGATCTGAATTAGCTTTACGTCATCTCTTCTTGGCTTAAGATGAACTTCCAAAAGTTTAAGACACGGCAATTTCTCCAACATGTGCTTTATTTGCACCATCTTTTCTCTGTCTCCTTTAAACTCTGTTATCTTTATTACCTCAATATAGCAGAACGATAGGAAAGAAAACCCCTTCAGCAAGCATTCGCAAACAGATTCATCATCCAAACGATCATCATCCTTATAGTGCACACTTGCCTTGATGGTGAGAGCCTTTAGATTTGGAGATTTCTTTAGGAGAACTTGCAAACAGTTCCAACAGATGATGTTTCCTTCAGCTGTGATTGATAAATGAAATAGGTTTTCAAACAAATTCCTCCACCTCTTTGAGAGAAGTGCCGTGAACGCCGCCTCTTTCGCCGAAAGGAAAGACCCGATGTGGCAAATAATCTCGTCTGCTAGGTTGCTGATCCTATCCATGCTTGATTTCGTAAACCCTAGAGAGAGCACACTAGTCTGCAAAAAAACTCTCTTCTAATCTTCAAAACCCTAGTCCCCTTCGCTAAGTAACCTCGGCCCTTCTTTGTAATGTAATCGAGGACCATCATTCCCCACCACGCCCTATTTATATAGATTTGATTTATTATCCTAAATTGATTTGGACTTTGGATTTGACCCCCAAAAAATACCAAATAAAAATCAAAATTTGCTTTGGACCAGATTTAATAATCATGTTTCCGACTTCCAACATACTTAAGCGAAAAGTGGAAAATATTAGTGTGTGTGCTCTTATCTTAGTTGCGTTTTTCTGAAAACTTGACCTGGATTTTGCACTTGGATCGGACGAATCATTCCCTCCCAATCCCTCCCAATCCAAATTACGGTTTACTTTTCTAATTATTTGGTATAAGATAAAAACAGCTTTTTATAACAAGCAACAACAGTACATGCATATAACAAGCAATGTTAAAACTACAAATTGATCAAATGTCGAACCCTTTTTCTTTCCTTGGGTTCCCTCGGCTGCTAATGATACAGATATTCGCATATTTGCAAGTTTTGTCTTCTTTCTTCTTCTTCTTCTTCTTCTTCTTCTTCTTCTGTTCTAGACTTCCTCGTCTGCGCCTTCGTAGTTGCCACTCTTGAGTATATTGTACTTGCAAAGAGGACAAGTAGCATTGATGTAAAGCCATTTGTCCACGCAACCACAATGAAAATGGTGGCCACATGGAAGTTCTCTTAGCTCTGTCTCGTCTTCATAAGCTGACAGACATATGCAGCATTCCTGTATATTCACAAAAGCAAAATCCGGTTTTATTCATCAATATCCAGTCAGAGTCTAGCCATACAATAACATTACATTACATGCAGAGTTTGACTTAATGTGAAAGAAGAGTGATTTTGGGTGTTACTTACTGCATCCTCATGAGGAAGAGTGTGTTCAACGGGTGAATCTGTACCACATTCAGTCATCACTCCTCCTGAATCTCCTTGTGCTTGTTCCTCATCAACAGCGTGTTTCACAGAATCACCAACCTTTCGGAATTTGAATTTAGTTAGTTGGTCAATGTCTTCTTTCGAAGCTCCTTCCTGCATTTTTCAACAGATTCTCAGTCGAACAAATCCGACTTTCTGGGAGGTAAAAAAAGGCAAAAGAAACAGGTTATGAGATTAGTTACCTGTTCTGCTACAGCATATAGAACTGCAATGATGCAAGGCAAGCAGCAGCAAACAGCAATGCCAATAACACAAGCCAATGCAACGCAGAAAACCACAAAGAACACATCGAAACCTAGGAAGACTATACACAACCTATACAAAACAAACAAAGCCATTCAAAAAAAAAGAACTTGACCACTTAAAACACTCAAGAGAATCTAAGAGAGATGAGAGAAGTTAACAACAAACCAATAAAGCTGAGGGGATCCTTGGGCTACCTCTTGGCCACCAGAAGATACCCAATAGAATCCAATAACCCACCATACAAATGAGATCATCGTATTTGCAGATTCTAGATGCTTAGCAAAACTGGTTACACAAAAAAAAACAGCTTTGGCCAAAATTCATATATAAGACAAAAGATATCACAATCACTAAAAGCTTAAAACCAACAAAACCTGTTGTTATCGTTCTCTAACTGTCCTAGCTCCAAGTAACGATCTTCAGAGTTTCTATTAAAACCCAAAACTTCTTCTTCCTCCATAGAAGAAGATGAAGAAGAAGAAGAACGAGATCTCGGAATCCTATCTCTTCTTCTCCTCCTATTCCTCCTACGATACTCAACACAAACACAAACCATATGCATCATACATTGCAACCCATACCCTATAATCCAAACCCTAAGAGGCATATTAGGCTTTTCATCGCTGCTAAGTACCAAAACAGCAGCAGCAACAGCAACAAAAGCAAGATTCCAAACGAAATCCAAAACCACAACAGGCTTAGAATAAGCCCAATCGCTTTGTCTCTCTTCAAGCTGCTCAGCCGCTGCTTCACGAACAAGCATCGATGGTTCTCTCATCATCATCCTCCCGCTACTTGCATGTCTTAGTAACCTCGCCGCTTCTCTTAACCCTTGTCTCCTCACCGATCTTCTTCCTCCTCCTCCTCCGTCGGTTAAAATCAAAGGCGTTGCTTCCGTCGTCGTCTCTGTTGACATAGCTTGTTTCTCTTTTACAAAAGTCTCTTCCTTTCTTGTAAAATTGATCTCGAATTGATGAAATTGAAGAAGCTTTACGCCATTAAAAAGGGGAAAATTTCAATCTCAGAGACAAATTAGGGTTTCGATTTCGAACACAGAGAGAGGAAGAGGATGGAGTCGGACAAATCGGAAAACGTGATGTTTGAAAAGTGAAAAATACGAAAAAATCAATTTTTAATATTCAATGTTTCCTCTAATGACAACCAGAGAAATAAGCGGGACTTTTATGTAATATCTAGTATTTTAGTGGCTCCCTTTTAATAAGGGTGGGCAAAAAGCAGAAATCAAACCAACCAACCGAATTTAACCGAAACTCATAATGAATTTTATTAAGTTTGAGCAAATTTTTCTATACTGAATTACAAAAACCGAATCAAAATATGTTTTTAAACCAGTGCAACATAACCGAACTAAATGAAATTTATTTTTTTTTAAAATTATATCTATGTTTAGATATACTAAAAAAGGTACAAAACTAATGAATTATTATTGATTTTATATATCCAAAACCAAACTGAGCTCAAAGCCAAACCAAACCAAACCAAAAATTCTCAAATTGAAAATACAGGTTTGATTATATAGTGCATTTGGAACTTTTATTTTAATAACTGAATATAGAATAAAACAAACCGAACCGAACCGAACCGAACCAAAGTATCAAAATTCCACCATCCCAAAATTTGTATGCCTAATTGGAAAAAGTCAAATATTCGAGGCAGATATGTAATATCAAATATTTATTTGGGGCTATATAATGAAATTAACATACTTTGCTGCAAAATTCGTATTCTTCTCTTTTTCTAGGCCCTTGAATGCAAAAATAAACGTAGAAGACTAACAAAAACCCTTAATTGGAGTGTCACTGCAGCAATTTTCCCTCCAAATCAGAAAAAATCTCACCGGATCGGAGGCTCCGACTGAGAAAAATGGCGGCGTCGTCTTCAACCTCTTCCGGCGTGGAAAGCGAGAAACCATGGGTGGAGAAATACAGGCCGAGCAAAGTAGTCGATATCGTTGGTAACGAAGACGCCGTCTCTAGACTTCAAGTCATCGCTCGCGACGGGAACATGCCTAATCTCATCCTTGCCGTGAGATTTTTTTACTCTTCTCTTCTCTTAGTATCTGCTTTGAATCTTTCTATTGTGGCACTCTGTGATTGCAATTTAGTGACTTTCTCACATTGGGTTTTGTCTCTTGGTGTTAGATTTGAGGATATAAAGCTTGTCAATTTCTAGGGTTTTGGTTAATGAAATTGTATTGATGGGTTTGACTCTTTGTGGGTGTTCACTGGACTATCCAATTCCTAGGTTCTGATGCATTATTTTGTTGTTATATCCTCTCAGGGTCCTCCTGGAACAGGTAAAACCACAAGCATTTTGGCTCTTGCTCACGAGCTTCTTGGCAAGAATTATAAGGAAGCTGTTCTGGAGTTGAATGCATCTGATGATAGGTATGTTGTATGTACTCATATAAGATGTTGTTGTACCATCTTCAATTCGTTGTTTGGTTTAAACATCTTCTGTGTGGGTATTTGTGTTCTGTTATGGTTGTTGTAGGGGTATTGATGTTGTAAGGAACAAAATTAAGATGTTTGCGCAGAAGAAAGTAACACTTCCTCCAGGGCGTCATAAGGTTGTCATTCTTGATGAAGCTGACAGGTTAGTTCTGCTAAGTTTGTGGCTTTTTCTCTTCAGTCTTTTTTTTTGCTTAAGATTAGTTTTTCTGATTCAGTGCTTCTTCTTTCTGTTTTTGGTCTGTAAAATTAGTATGACATCTGGAGCACAACAAGCATTGAGGAGAACGATCGAAATCTATTCGAACTCTACGCGGTTTGCACTTGCTTGTAATACGTCAGCCAAGATTATTGAGCCCATTCAGAGTAGATGTGCCTTAGTTCGGTTCTCTAGATTATCTGATCAGCAGATACTAGGCCGTCTCATGATTGTGGTTCAAGCAGAGAATGTATCGATTTGCCACTTTTCTACCATTCTACATGTTTATTTACTGCAGTTTTGTAAAATATTCTGATTAACCTGTGCTTTTCATTCTCCCTAGGTTCCTTATGTACCTGAAGGCCTGGAGGCGATTATTTTTACAGCTGATGGTGACATGAGGCAAGCTCTGAACAACTTGCAAGCTACTAATAGCGGGTTTCGGCTAGTCAACCAAGAAAACGTCTTCAAGGTTCGATACAAAACCTTAGTTAACCTAGCTGATGAAACACATTTGATTCATATATCTCAGGTCACTTATTTCCTTTTTATTTTTCTCAGGTCTGTGACCAGCCTCACCCACTTCATGTCAAGAACATTGTTCGTAACGTGCTGGAAAGTAAGTTTGACGATGCTTGTCACGGCTTAAAGCAGCTCTACGATCTGGGATACTCTCCAACCGACATTATCACAACGCTTTTCCGTATAATAAAGAATTACGAGATGGCTGAGTATCTGAAACTTGAGTTCATGAAGGTATATACATCTGATTCTCTCCTTCACATCTCAATTCTGCATTTTTCGTCTAATAACACCAATGATTATCTTTCAGGAAACTGGATTTGCGCATATGAGAATCTGCGATGGAGTTGGATCATATCTTCAACTATGTGGTCTTCTGGCTAAACTAGCCATTGTTCGTGAAACAGCGAAAGCACCTTAAGCTAGGTAACTTCCACCCATCTCTAGTGATGAAGCAGTGGCCGGTTTATGTTTAATCCTATTTGGTCAGCTCTCTGTTGTTTGATAATTCAGATAGATGTTTGAATTGCTTGTGAATGTTTCTGGATATTATATCTTTGAGTCTTAATCCTAACCATTTTGGTATTTTGATATCACAAACAAACCAAGAAAAGCTCCTCAAGTTTCATTCACTTTATTTATAGATGTCAAAATACATTGCAAGATATTTTGACGATATATATATATTCATCACATTGACGAGATATTGACCTTGGTTGTTCGACAAAAGAATAAAATGAATGTTTAACAAATAACCACGTTAGAATGACATATACAGTAGTGGTCCATGCTGTATTATTTCTATGTTTTCTAGATTTTGATTGCTTGTGAATGTTTTTGAACATTATCTTTGAATATTAATCGTAAATCATTTGGTATTTTGATATCAGAAATAATTATTAGCAATGTAGCTTTTTTTTTTTTTTTTTTTNTTTTTTTTTGAATGAAATTAGCAATGTAGCTTTACTGGATCTGTAATCATTAAAGATTCCTTTTCTCAGTTTACTGGATCTGTAATCATATATATACACTAACCATGTGCTCTTCTTGTGTTCGTTCACGAAGTGAACTTCACTGAATAAAAAAATCGAGATGGTCGATAGACCACCAAACAATTCGCCCTTTATATTTTTTTGGCAACTTACAGTGCCCATTTATATGCCATTTAAATTGCGATTTTTTTTTTTTTAATTATTTTAAATTGGACAGAATGAACAGCTTATAAATACACAACCATAATACACAAGGGAAAACAAAACCATTACAAACGAAAAAAGTTCCTGAATGTGAAATACAAGGAGTTTCTTATTATAAAACAAGCTATATATATAGTTTTATATAGTCTCTATGTTGACGAGATTAATCTTAATTTTCGTTGGTATAATCTGGAACCTATTTGTGTAATTCGATAACACTATACGAATAGGCATGACATATGATTTCACACCGAATAAAACCCGAACCAAAGGCTAGAGTCTCGATCTGGGGAAAAGACCTCTCCTTGCCACCTGACAATTGTGTTAACATAATCATGTCCATACCAAGTACAATTTTAGAATAAGTGTCGTTGATCTTTGGTTCCACCGGCGTAAGCATATCGACTAGTATCACTTTTCCTTTTTCCGAAAGACTTGTCCAACAGTTTCTTAGAATCTTCAGGCAATCTTCGTCGTTCCAATCATGTAGTATCCACTGTCATTAATTTATGTAGTTAGTTAATATATGGTTGACGACCATGGAATCCAATATATCGTTGGCTTGTCCATAAAGAAGTGATTGAAGCAAATTCAAAAATAAAATAAAAGAAGTGATTATATCATGAACTTAATTAATTACTTTCATGAAGATGGCATCTCCTTTTGGAATTTCTTTAAACATATCTCCTGAAACATGCTCCACTCCTATATATAATTAACCCATTTAATTACGTAAATATGAGAAAGATAAATATAATTAATATTTATATCTTTTAAAATAATGATTAATAAAAATTAGCAATTTCAATTACAGTATGTTGACTTCATCAGTTAATATAGTCAAATATATAGTGTACCTGGATAAAGAGGAGCTTCGGTTAAAACTTTGGCTACGTCGAAATTGATGCCCTTAATATGAGGATACTTGGAAGTCACTAAACCTATGACGTGTCCAAATCCTCCTCCCACATCCACTAAAGTGTTTACATCCCCGGTTAAACGTCTCTGACATTCCCCGGTTAAACGTCTCACCGAATCGTTGGTTTGAACCAATGTATTCAAAGAGTCGCATGCCATGAGCAGAGGTGAATGCATCTTTTCCTACTAATATCATATCTTTGAGATGTGTCCTGCGATTTTTTTTTTTTGCAAATTGGTTTTATTAAAACGGGGTAATATAGTGAAGGGTAATGCAATTCATATAAATAAGTAGTTATTTGGCTTCTTTGTGAA
Organism: Camelina sativa; assembly: GCF_000633955.1. NCBI lineage: Eukaryota > Viridiplantae > Streptophyta > Magnoliopsida > Brassicales > Brassicaceae > Camelina > Camelina sativa. The sequence goes on along the minus strand of NC_025691.1, from coordinate 32,822,774 downwards.
TAATAAAGTAGAACGTACCAAGTCGTGAAATAGACTTCGCTATTGGCTACCATGACGAGAGATGCAAGAGCACCGGAGCCGCCGCCACGGTTGGAGAAAAACATGCAAACCGGTTTAGCAGCATAAACTCTCTCGATTTTTCCGGTTTGACCGCTTTCTCCCGTTTCGACCATACGGCACTTTAGGATTGAGTGACTGACAAGTAAAGCCAGCATACGGTCCAACAAAACCGGTGCTTGCGGGTTGGTGGGTTTGGTAGGGAGACGTAGCGTGATCTCTGTAGACGAGAGCCACACGCCTTCATCTACAGCAGCAATCGTGTCGATGACGCCAAGCTCCAAGGCCGTTTTGAAAACCATAGGGAATCCCCTAGTATACAGTATCTTCTCCGCTTGCAAGCTCACTGTTTCTTTGTCAAGTTGTTGCTCTTCTTTGATTAGACCCGGTTTAAGGGAAGTGGTTAAGGGATCTTGAAGATGGTTTGACATCGTTGTTGTTTGTTGAGAATTTGAGAAAGATAGGTAGCAAAAATATAGAGATGGTAAGAGAAAGCTGAGCATTGTCGTTCACACTTGCTGCCATTTTATAGGGAGAAGCCTCGAAGCTGTGTCCACAAGATTATGCCGAGATATTTATTTGCATTGCGGATTAACAAAAGCATGCATAACCTAAATTTGTCTATAAGAAAACTAAACTAATTATGTCTAGATTTTGTCGTCGACTAATTATTGCCAGTCTATTTTGAGATGATTAATGATAATACTTGGGAAGTAACGATTTAACTAACATATATATATGATGACGTCAATGACGTACGCTAACATATTTTAGTTATGAAAACGAAATGAATATTTTCCTCGAAGATAACAAAAAATATTTTATTCAGCTTCGAACATGAAGAACAAGTCTAACAACACATATCTCAGAAATTAACAAAAACACAATATTCTCATGTATTTATATTTGAATAAGAATCGAGTTATTTCGCAATTCTTAGTTGCAACATAAGAATAGTGTACCAAACATTTTTTACGAACCCAAAAATAATCGTTTTTGTATGGATATTCTATTTTTTTTTTTTTTTTGGTTCACGGAAGGCTAACTCTGCACATTGCAAAACAATAAATGAAAAAAAGGATTTTTTTTTGTCAAACGAAACTAATATAACTAAAAGAGTGGACGTATTATTATCAATAGAAAAAAAGCCGTGGAATTATAATTTTCTATGCTCTTAAAGTAGCCAACAATGACATGTTTCTTAAAGACAATGAAAGTCTATGCTCTTTTACTTTTAGTAAGTAGATTAGGACCCGCGGTATACCACGGGACAAATTATTTATAATTAAAATATTTAAATTATAAGTTTTTTTATTGGTTAAATAAATGTATAATATTTTTTAATTTTATAGTTTAAATCATATAATACTGTAATATAATTTATTTTTTATATAATATTTATTTAATCAATTTAATTAGATATATCTATTCTCTGATACCAATAGTGTTAACAAACTAATGAAATAATATTTTACCTATGTAACACCGAATTAATGATATTTTCAATTTATATAAATATCGACAAAACCCGTCCCGCTATATAACCCCGTCTCGAGATATTCTAACTCGCACTATATCATCTTAGTTTTTAATATTTATTATTTTGTATTATAAATATTAGATTGAGTTGATATGTTATTTATTAAGATTGTAACCATTTACATTTTATAAGATTGGCGCTTCTTATAAAGTTTAAATATTTATAATATTTAAAATTCTTAAAACGGTTGACTATTTCTCATATTTGAAGTTTCGTATAATTTTAAATTTATTATTAAATTTTAAAGGTCTTCTAACTTTTTTAAAAGTTGAAATATTAATAATATTTAAACTTCTTATAAAGTTTAAATATTTATAATATTTAAAACTTCATAAACTTTTAAATATTATTAATATTTTATAAATTTTAACTTTCTAAAAATATAAATATTTATACGTTTTAGAAAATATAAATATTTCTAATATTTAACATATTTAACTTTTTAAAAGTTTTAAATATTTAGATTTGAAAAAATATTTAAAATAAAGAACCGGAATAAACCAAATAAAAGCTTTTTAAGTTTGGATGCCTGATAAATTAAGTTTTCTACTCATTTGTATTCTGAATTATTTTGGTCTTTTTTATAGTATGATTCTGAACTATTGCCTAAATTTTTAGGTGAAGTGAGATATTGTACCCATACTTTTTTTATTCATCTATTAAGTAATATATGTCCGTTTAAAAAAAAAATATTACATCATATGCAAGAAAAAACTCACAATTTTTATTAACTAAATGTATTATAGAATAATTCAGGATAATTTAAATATAAATTCAAATAAAAATGAAAGAGAATCATATATTTATGTTTAAATGAAGTAGAAAGATTTCCTTATTTTCTAAAACTTACTAATAATTAATTTTGAAACTTTTGGTAACTAATATTAAAGTAAATACATTAAATGCAAAAGCTTTCCAAAAAGTATTTTTTGAGCAAAAACTGCTGCAAAAATACTAGTATAGATTAAATATGTTACATTTTTAAATAATATCTCATATTGCAAAATAAAATATAGTTAAACATAATAAATTATTACTTTTAACATTTGTACTGTTTCTTATTACTAATATATTTAATTCGCTTTTACCGATCACCAATTGGAATCATATATTTTTAGATATAGTTATGATAAACAAGAATATTCCAAAAAGAAAATAAGTTTGGAAGATTAAAACGATGGGATTTTCTTTATTTTAGATCTTTAAAGATGAAAGTTGACTTACAAATTAAAAATCAAACAAAATAATACCGTATATATTACGTTTACGTCTCGCATGCCATTCGATTTAATGTGGACCTTACCAATATGTATTTTCTTGGATACAATTAAACAAAGTGTTTTTTTTTTTTCAAAAAATAAAATAAAACAAAGTGTTTAGTTTTCTTTACATCCAGACGATCCAGTTGCAGTCTCTCTCTCATCGACTTCTTTCAAAGTCGATAAATGCATGCGATGTACAACTTGTTCAGGACATAACACTAGATTGACCGGCTCTAACTACCACACACTTTTGCAAGACCATTTATGAAAGGTTTGTGATCTCAGCGCATGACATCATATATCGATCTGGTTATAACAATATATTGGAATATAAATCTTCTTAGAAAGTTTACTGTTCTGGTGGATATATGTATCTTTTTAGTCCTGGGTATAAAAATGAGTTGATATACTAGAATTCCTAGATTAAAAGTTGATGACATGAACTACCAAATTTTCTAATGAATTAACCTTTGATAATCTGGTTAAAAAAACATGCTTTGAATATTAACAATTCGACAAAAATTGTCATGTAGCAAGCACTTCTAGATCATGCAAAAGTGGCCGTATATGAACGGTAAATTAGTTTTTACTTTTAGACATATAGTTTATGTCCTAACTGAGGGGAAAATGATGAGACTATTAACCATTACCATAGTATGTGCATGCTTTGTCCCCGGGCTTTCATATGATGGACGCTCTCATAGTATGTGCATGCTATCCCTTCGATGTATAATTTCTTTCTCATAATTTTATTAGGAGACATGGATTATTATATATCTATTTTGGGAAATGTACAGTAACCACAAATTTAAAGAATTTTGTTCAGAGATGCTTATGTGGATAATCTAATATCTAACAATGCCATACAGTTTAACGTTATAAATCGCACTTACAAAATATTTTGGGCTTGGTGTACAACGAATGATTAATGGGTAGCGGTAAAACCCTCAAAGGTTTCCCATTAAACCCATAAATCGAGTATCACCATTCACCAATAGTTAGGTGTTATGTTGCTACCACACAAATGATATATAACATGTTAGTAAGATGTTTAATTTAAATACATGAGTAAGTGTAGCGACCTAATTTAATTTTGGAGAAAGCTCGAGAAACTTAATTAAACCATACAATATGTTTCAAGTTTTTGTACAAAATTAATAAATATATTTCATTTTTCTTATATTTTTTGTTCGTAATGTGTTAGAAAGTAAGTTTGACTATGCATGTCACGGCTTAAAGCAGCTCTACGATCTGGGATATATACTCTCCAACAGACATTAACACAACGCTTTTCCGTATAGTAATCGATATGGCTGAGTATCTAAAACTCGAGTTTATGAAGGCATACACCTGATTCTCCTCCTCTACATTTCAGAACATTCCAACGTTGCATTTTTCGTCTTACCCCAATGATTACCGTTTAAGGAAACTGGATTTGTGCGTATGAGAATCTGTGATGGAGTTGGATCATATCTTCAACTATGTGGTCTTCTGGCTAAATTAGTCATTGTTTGTGAAACAGCGAAAGTTAACTTCCACTCATCTGTAGTGATGAACGGTGGAACGGTTTATGTTTAAACCAATTTGGTCAGCTCTATGTTGTTTGATAATTCGGATAGATTGCTTGTGAATGTTTATGGATATTATCTTTGAATCTTGATCCTAACCATTTTGGTATTTTGATATCACAAAGAAAACAAGAAAAGCTCCTCAAGTTTCATTTATTTATAGATATAAAAATACCTTGCAAGGTATTTTGACGATATATATTCATCACATTGACGAGATATTAACCTTGATTGTTCTTGGTAAAATTATAAATCTATTTGTTTAATTCGATAACATAATATGAATAGGCAAAACAAATGATTTCACAACGAATAAAACTCGAATCAGAGACTAGAGTCTTGAATTGGGAAAGAGACCTCTCCTTGCCACCTGAACATTGTGTCAACATCAACATGTCCATACCGAACACGATGTTAGATGAAATGTCGTTGATCTTTGGTTCCACCGGCGTAATCATCTCGACTATTATCACTTTTCCTTTATCGGAAAGACTTTTAATCTTTTAGAATCTTAAATCTTTAGACAATCTTTTGTGGTTCCAATCATTTAGTACCCACTATCATTAATTTATGCATTTCCCTTTGTAGTTAGTATATGGTTGACTATGGAGTTTTATATAATTTCAATATAATGATTACTATTATTATTTTTCATTCGATAGTGTATATAGAGGTACACTTACCTGTAGAAAAATGGCATCTCCTTTTGGAATTTCTATTAACATGCTCAATTCCTATATATGACCGATCGATTTTAATTTACTAAACTAATATTGAGCAAAGATAAACAGATTTTATAAGAGATATAACTTGTTTAATACAGTATCTAATTAGTGGTTTGCCTAGATAAAGTGGAGCATGAACTAAAACTGAGGCTACATCCAAATTGATGCCGTTAATATATATACGTGCATTTCTTCTCGTTTGCTGTTACATTTCATTCACCTTCACATTTTCCGATGGCTGAGCTATATATACTCATTGAGTGTAATTGTGTAAAACTATAAATGTCGTAAAATTAAACTCCTGAGTTACTTTTCCTCTTCTAAGCAATTAAAATATGCATTAACACTCCTTTTTGCGACAGTGTGAATTGAATTTATATACTCTGATGGAATCATTTATGCAACTATTTTTTTTTTTTTTGAAAACACTTTCAGGATAACAAGCACAAACGTATTATATTGACTAGATACAATAAATCAGTCTAATGAAACTGAACTAAACTAGGGAAGAACTTGTGAATACTAGCTATGAATCAAGTGAGAGTGACCGATTTTATCCAGCTAATTACATTCAGTTTAAAGTTAATTGAATCATACTTATAGTTTAGCTGTTGGATAATTCCAAAGCTTGAAGAGCAAGCTATTTCAAGGATAAAAAGATTCTAGAAATAGAGAAATGGAAATAAAGAAATAGAAGTAGGAATCACAAATAAGTTTTCCAAATAAGTTTGTTTAATCCGAATAGAATAAGGAGTAGCTTAGTTCTATAAATACAAGAGTCTATGGAAAGCTGTTCCATAAGATTTGAGAAAGAGACTTAGTTTTTGAGAAAGTTTTATAAATCTAATAAGAAAAGTTGTTCTTATATTTTCAAGTTCTTGATCTTAGATTAGCTTTAGCAGCAGGCAACAACACATACACATTCAAAGCACATGTAACGAAAGCGAAATCCATATTTAATTCAATCGACAAATATAAATAGTCAGTTTGGTATGAGTTAATGAATGTTCAAAAAAAAAAATGAATGTTCACAAACAGCCACGTTAGAATGACATAGAGGTGGTCCATGCTGTATTATTTTTATGTTTTCTAGATTTTGATTGCTTGTGAATGATTTTGATCACGTTATTTGCTTGTAGTGGCCCATTTTGGTATTTTGATTTCACAAAAATAATTATAAGCAATGTAGCTTTTATTGAAACTGTTATCATTAAAGATTCCATTTTTGGCAATTATAGACATCAACCTATTTGTGTAGTTCGATGAGACTATATGAATACGCATGACATATGATGTCGCAACGAATAAAACCCGAATCAAAGGCTAGAGTCTCGATCTGAGGAAGTGACCTCTCCTTACCACCTGAGCATAGTGTTAACATAACCATGTCCACAGCAAACACAATATTAGAAGAGTCGTTGATCTTTGGTTCCACCGGTGTAATCATGTCGACTAGTATCACTTTTCCTTTTTCCGAGAGACTTGCCCAACAACTTTTTAGAATCTTTACACAATCTTCGTCGTTCCAGTCGTGTAGTATCCACTGTCATTAATTTATGTAGTTAATATATATGGTTCAAATCGTGTAGTATATATTGATATTATGTGCAATACATAGAACTTACTTTCATGAAGATGGCATCTCCTTTTGGAATTTCTTTAAACATATCTCCTGAAACATGCTCCACTCCTATATATAACCCATTTTATAGGTAAATTAGGGAAAGATAAATATCAATTTTTTTTAGCAATTTCAAGTACAACTTGTTGATTTTATTAGTTAATATAGTTTTGTACCTGGATAAAGAGGAGCATGGGATATAACCTTGGCTATATCAAAATTGATGCCTTTGATATGAGGATACTTGGAAGTCACTAAACCTATACTGGTTCCGACTCCTCCTCCCACATCCACTAAAGTTTTAACATCCTCGAATCCCTTGTACACTTCTAGAACTCTATTCATTATATTGATAGAAGCGTCTGACATTGCTCGGTTAAAAATCTCACCGAATCGTTCGTTTGTATCAATGTATTCAAAAAGTTTCATGCCGTGGGCGGAGGTAAAGGCATCCGTTCCTTCTAATATCATATCTTTGAGATGTTCCCTACGACGTACAAATAAATATATAATCAATTAATTTTATTTTTTTTGCAAACTTATTTAATTATATTGACTTAGAAGGTTTATTAAAACGGGGTGATGAATGCTAATATAATGTAATTCATTATCAAATAGTTGTATGGCTTGTTTGTGAATAAGAAAGTAGTACGTACCAAGTCTTGAAATAGACTTCGCTACTGGCTACCATGAAGAGAGATGCAAGAGAACCCGAGCCGCCGCCACGGTTCAAGAAAAACATGCAAACCGGTTCAGCAGCATAAACTCTCTCGGGTCTTCTGGTTTGACCGTTTTTACCAGTTTCAACCATACGGCACTTTAGGATTGAGTGACTAACAAGTAAAGCCAGCATACGGTCCAACAAAACCGGTGCCTCCGGGTTTGTGGGTTTGGTAGGGAGACGAAGCGCAATCTCAGAAGACGAGAGCCACATGCCTTCATCTACAGCAGCGATCGTGTCGAAGACGCCAAGCTCCAAGGCTGTTTTGAAAGCCATGGGGAAGGCCATAGTGTACAAGATCTTATCCGCTTGCAAGCTCACTGTTTCTTTGTCAAATTGCTGATCTTCTTTGATTAGAGCCAATTCAGAAGAAGTAGTTAAGGGGTCTTGAGGATGGTTTGCCATTGTTGTTGTTTGTTGAAAATTTGAGGAAAATAGATAGTAACAAATATATAGAGATGGTAAGATAAAGCTGAACGTTGTCTTTCACACTTGCTGCCATTTTATAGGGAGAAGCCTGGGAAGCTGTGCGCCTGTGCGCCTGTGCTGTGTTCACAATATTTGAATATTATATATCCCTAAATTATACCAGAAATTTAAACAAAAAACTAAACTAATGTCTATAGTTTTTTTTGCATTGATTATTATCCAAACAACATGTTACGAGCCCAAAAAAAAATCACAATCGATTTTGTATGGTTGTTTTTTTTTTTTCCTAGTAAGTAATAGTAGTAAATAACCGTCAAATTACGTAACTAAAAAAAGAAAAGTAAACTGAGATGAGTAGTTTACTCCCAAAAAAAAAAAATACATTAAATGGCACTAAATCACCAATTCGGAAGGCTATTCATGCATATACTTGATAAACCCTCTCGGACACTCAGGCTAATGTTATGATTGCTCAGGTATAATCCAATAAGAATATGTACTAATGTGTGCTCTCCATATTTGTTTCTTCCCACTATCACTCAATTTGTTTATTTGATAACATACATACAAAATATATATGTTAAATTCAAAAAAATATAAAATTGCAATATTTAAAATTAAATACTGTTTTAAACAAAGTAATTTTTAAAATAAATACAAGGATAATTATTATTACCAGAATATGATTTTCGGAGAAAAAAGCCAACCCAGGCTACAACACGATCGATATCTACTAATTCAGTTTTAAGTTAATTGAAACATACTATATGTGATATGGTTTAGCAGCAGGCAATAACTTTAGAAACACATACACATTCAATGCACATGTAGATATGAAAGCGAAATCAATAGTATTTAATACAATATACAATTATGAATAGTCAGTGTTTGGTATGAGTTAATGAATGTTCAAAAAACAAACAAAAAATGAATGTTCAACAAACAGCCACGTTAGAATGTCATATATAGTAGTGGTTCATGCTGTACTATTTCTATGTTTTCTAGATTTTGATTGCTTGTGAGTCACCGTTGGCCCTTTATGTTTTGTGTAACTTGCAGTGCCTATTTATATGCCATTTAAATTGCGATTTTTTTTTATTTTCAAGTTGGAGAGAATGAACAGATTTATTCAGATGAACAGATTTATTCAGATGACTATTATTATATAAATTACACACAAGGGAAAAAAACCATTATAAACTTAAAAAAACTCGTGAATATGTGAAATACAAGGTAAAATAGTTTATTATGATAAAACAAGGTATATATGGAGTTTATATAGAGTCTCTATGTTGACGAGACTAATCTTACTAATTTTCGTTGGTATAATCTGGAACCTATTTGTGTAATTCGATAACACTATACGAATAGGCATGGCATATGATTTCACACCGAATAAAACCCGAACCAAAGGCTAGAGTCTCGATCTGGGGAAATGACCTCTCCTGACCACCTGAGCATAGTGTTAACATATACATGTCCATACCAAATACAATTTTAGAAGAAGTGTCGTTGATCTTTGGTTCCACCGGCGTAATCATCTCGACTAGTATCACTTTTCCTTTTTCCGGAAGACTTGTCCAACAGTTTCTTAGAATCGTTAGGCAATCTTCGTCGTTGCAGTCATGTAGTATCCACTGCCATTAGTTTATGTAGTTAGTCATGTTGACAATGGGATCATATATATATCTTTGGCTTTTCCGTATAAAATAACTGGTTACTTACTTTCATGATGATTGCATCTCCTTTTGGAATTTCCTTAAACATATCTCCTGAAACATGCTCCACTCCTATATATAAAACATTTTAAGTAAATCTGAGAAAGATAAATTATATTATTTATTTTAATTTGTAAAAAAAAATATATAATGTTTATATCAGAACTAGCAATTTCAAGTACAATTTGTTGACTTTATGAGTTAGTATATATAGTGTACCTGGATAAAGAGGAGCTTCGGTTATAACCTTGGCTACGTCAAAATTGATGCCCTTAATATGAGGATACTTGGAAGTCACTAAACCTATGACGTGTCCAAATCCTCCTCCAACATCCACTAAAGTGTTTACATCGTCGAATCCTTTGTACACTTCTAGAACTCTATTCATGGTCAGGGTGGAAACTTCTGACATTGCCCGGTTAAACATCTCACCAAATCGTTGGTTTGAACCAATGTATTCAAAGAGTCGCATGCCATGAGCAGAGGTGAATGCATCCGTTCCTTCTAATACCATATATTTGAGATTTGTCCTACAAAAAAAACAAAACAAAACAAAAATTAATTTTTTGCAAACTGGTTTTACTGGTTCATTAAAACGGGGGAATGGAAAGGTTAATGCAATTTACTTATAATCAAGTAGTTATTTGGCTTGTATGTGACTAATGAAGCAGTACGTACCAAGTCTTGAAATAGACTTCGCTTAGGCCTACCGTGAACAGAGTCGCAAGAGAACCCGAGCCGCCGCCACGGTTCAAGAAAAACATGCAAAGCGGTTCAGCAGCATAAACTCTCTCGGTTTTTC
>NC_025691.1:32766915-32811272 GCF_000633955.1 Camelina sativa | reverse complement strand
TTGGTTGGGAGACGAAGCGCAATCTCAGAAGACGAGAGCCACACGCCTTCATCTACAGCAGCAATTGTGTCGATGACGCCAAGCTCCAAGGCGGCTTTGAAAACCATGGGGAAGGCGACAGTGTACAAGATCTTCTCCGCTTTCAAGCTCACTGTTTCTTCGTCAAATTGTTGTTCTTCTTTGATTAGACCCGGTTTAAGGGAAGTGGTTAAGGGATCTTGAAGATGGTTTGCCATTGTTGAAAAATTGAGAAAGATAGGTAGCAATGCTGCAAAGATATAGAGATGGTAAGAGAAAGCTGAACGTTATCGTTCACTCTTGCTGTCATTTTATAGGAGAAGCCTCGAAGCTGTCTGTGTCCACAAGATTATGCTGAGATATTTGTTTGCATGCGGATTAATAAAAGCATGCATAACCTAAATTTGTCTAAGAATATCAAACTAATGTCTAGATTTTGTTTCCATTGAGTCATTGACTAATATCCAATAATTATGACGTCAAAGACGTACGCTAACATATTTTAGGTACGAAAATGAAATGAGAAATTTCCTCGAATATAACTAAAAATCTTTTATTTAGCTTCGAACATGCTGAACAAGTCTTACAGCGCATATTATATCATAAATTAACAAAAACAAAATATTCCCATGTATCTATTTTTGAATAAGAATCGTTGTTTTACAATTCTTAGTTTGCAATATAAGAATAGTGTCCCAAACATTTTTAACGAACCCAAAAAATCATAAATCTTTTTGTATGGATGTTCTATTTTTTTATTTTTTATTTGGTTCACAGAAGGTCGTGTAACTCTGTCTTTTGCAAAGTAATATAAAGGAAAAGAACGAACAAGACTAATTTTTTTGTATTTGTCAAACAAAAATAATATAACTAAAACTCTTGGAATTATAATTTTCAATAGGAAAAGCCGTCGAATTATAATTTTCAACAGATAAAATAGTAGTGGAATTATAATTTTCAATAGAAAAAAGTCGTGAAATTATAATTTTCTACCAAGGTGTGCATGACTGAAGAGAAAGACAATTTGTGCATGACTGAAGAGAATGATAAGAAAAGGAAAAACATCAATAGAATAGAGAGACAAAAAGTATTTTGCTTTATATTGCATATTGCTTCGATGTATGCAAAGAGATGACAGAGGTTTGTTTAAATAGACTAAGCACACATTGTCGTTGTCCTATAGCTGGCAACCCTATCACTGTCACCTAGAGTTTGCAATAGTCCAAAACGATTGTACAAGGCAGGTGGAAGCTTCCTGAAACCTTCACTTTTGGCAGCTTGTACAGCACACACCATATTACCGTAGCTGACTGCAGATTGAACATTGGCATTGGGCTTTGCAGGTTTGTTGTTGGGCTTGATAACACTTGAGGCCTTGGTTGCAGACTCTGTTTTGCTGGGAAGCAAAGTGATCTTGCTTTTACCCCCCTTCAAACTTGAGGTGAGTGGAACACCAACTCCAAGTTTGTCTCTCAGTAAAGTGAACGCCTGTTTGGGTAAGGACTTGGTGAATATGTCAGCGATTTGGAGAGCTGCAGGGACGTGGCGAGTTTCAATGTAACCAAGAGCGACTCTTTTTCTGATGTAGTGCCAGTCGGTTTCAAAATGTTTGGTTCTGGCATGAAAGGTCGGATTGGTTGTCAAGTGAACTGCAGAGAGGTTATCACAGTGAAGAATTGCAGGACCTGTTTGAGACACATGAAGGTCTTTGAGAAGGGAAGAAATCCAAGTGAGTTCTGCAGCTGTTTCCGCCATTGCTCTGTATTCGGCCTCAGTCGAAGAGCGAGCAACGGTTTGTTGACGTTTTGCACTCCATGAGATGATGTTGGTGTTGAGAAACGTACAAAAACAAGTAGTAGACCTTCTTGTTTCTTTGCAGCCTGCCCAATCACTATCACTATACGCAAGCACTGGAGGAAAACTTGTTTTGTTGAGACGCAATCCAAACGTGGTTGTGCCTCTTATATATCTCAGTATCCTTTTGAGAAGACCAAGATCTGCCATTGTTGGTGTATGCATTCGTTGACACACAAAATTGACTGCAAATTGAATGTCTGGCCTTGTCAGGGTGAGATACTGTAATTTACCAGCAAGACTTCGAAAATACGAAGGTTCAGGGAAGAGTTCATCCCCTGTTTTATTTGCTGGCAGTTGCAGAGGCAGTGGTGTTGCCATAGGGTTACACGCAGCCATCCCTGCTTGATGTAAAATGTCTTCAGCATACTTGGTTTGGCTGAGAAACATCCCCTCTGAAGTGATCTGCACTTGAACTCCAAGAAAGTAATGCAAACATCCGAGATCCTTCATGGAAAACTGTTGTCCAAGAGTTTCAACAAGATGAGCTAAGAGTTCCTTATTACTTCCTGTTAGGATGATATCATCCACATATAAGAGAAGCACCAGAGTATCACCATTATGATAATAGACAAACAAGGATGGATCAGCCTTGCTACAAGTAAAACCATATTCAAGTAGAAAAGTACTGAATTTATCAAACCAGGCCCTTGGAGCTTGTTTGAGGCCATAGATAGCTTTGTCTAGCTTGCATACATGGGAAGGATGCTGTGGATCTTCAAAGCCAGGAGGCTGCTCCATATAGATGTCCTCATGAAGATCTCCAAGGAGAAATGCACTCTTGACATCAAGTTGAGTAATTGGCCAATCTTTTGTTGTAGCCACACTAAGAAATATCCTTATTGTTGCGGTTCGAACAACAGGACTAAATGTTTCAAGGAAATCCACACCTTCCTCTTGATGATACCCTTTGGCAACCAATCTGGCTTTAAATTTGTCAAGAGACCCATCTGCATTAAGCTTGATGCGAAACACCCATTTGCAACCAATGATGTTCATAGTTGGTAAAGGTGGTACCAAGTGCCATGTCCGACATGCTCGTTGATTAGACATCTCCTCACTCATTGCATTAGTCCACCGTGGGTCTTTCAAAGCCTCAACTACTGTTTTTGGCTCGCTAGGTTTGTGAGGGTTAGCCATGAGTAAGTACTTTGGGTTTGGCTTTCTGATCCCTTCTTTGCCTCTTGTTGCCATCGGATGAGCATTTGTAGGTTGAACTGATTGTTGAGTAGTCTCCTGATTGTCTTCGAGTTGTGCTNTATGGAGAAACACACTCTTGACATCAAGTTGAGTAATTGGCCAATCTTTTGCTGTAGCCACACTAAGAACTATCCTTATTGTTGCAGTTCGAAGAACAGGACTAAATGTTTCAAGGAAATCCACACCTTCCTCTTGATGATACCCTTTGGCAACCAATCTGGCTTTAAATTTGTCAAGAGACCCATCTGCATTAAGCTTGATGCGAAACACCCATTTGCAACCAATGATGTTCATAGTTGGTAAAGGTGGTACCAAGTGCCATGTCCGACATGCTCATTGATTAGACATCTCCTCACCCATTGCATTAGTCCACCGTGGGTCTTTCAAAGCCTCAGCTACTGTTTTTGGCTCGCTAGGTTTGTGAGGGTTAGCCATGAGTAAGTACTTTGGGTATGTCTTTCTGATCCCTTCTTTGCCTCTTGTTGCCATCGGATGAGCATTTGTAGGTTGAACTGATTGTTGAGTAGTCTCCTGATTGTCTTCGAGTTGTGCTTCTTCAGAGAAAACCTCAGAGACTTCTGCATTACTGTTATGCTCAGTGATCGATTCCTCTGTATCACTTGCAGAGGAACCCTCAGAAGTTTCTGTAATGTCGTTATACTCCGACTCCTCTATTGAGTTTGCATGCTCCATTTCTGCAACTGATGATAGAGGCTTTTGCAAGAAGATTGCCGAAGAATCAGATTGGGGAACAATCATAGTAGTCTGAGTAGCAGCTTTCCAGGCTTGTAACAATGCAGATGAGTAAGTGGGCAGCAGGTGATTATACTTACTCTGAAATGGGAAGAAGCTCTCATCAAAAATCACGTGACGACTAATATACACGTCCTGTTGGAGGATATAGGCACATATAGCCCTTGTAAGCTGCATTGTAGCCTAAAAACACATATTGCAATGAACATGGTTCAAACTTGTGAGCCGTATAAGGACGTAAACAAGGATAGCAGCCACTGCCAAACACTCTAAGCGACGTATAATCCGGTTTTTGTTGAAACAAGATTTCATAGGGTGATCGAAGACTGAGTGAAGCAGCTGGTAGCAGATTGCAGAGATAATTAGCTGTGAAGAAACTTTCAACCCAGAACTGAAGTGGGACATGACTATGAAACATCATTGATCGACTCAGTTCAATGAAATGTCGATGTTTGCGTTCTGCAACTCCATTTTGTTGTGGAGTGTGAGGACAGGAGATTTGATGTTTGATTCCACACTGACCAAGATGTTGCTTGAATTTGCCACTGATGAATTCACCCCCTCTATCACTTTGAAAATTTTTAATCTTCTTATCAAACTGATTTTCAACTTGTTTTCGAAACAACAGAAATATGTTGTAGAAATCAGACTTGAACTTGAGTGGGAAGAACCAGCTGAATCGAGAAAAATCATCAATAAATACCACATAGTACTTGAAACCTTGTACAGACTCAATGGGAGAAGGTCTCCAAAGATCACAGTGAATCTTAGCTAGTGGTTCAACTGAAATAGACTTTGAAACTGAAAACGGTAAATTTGAACTTTTCCCCATCTGGCAAGGTTCACAAATGGAGTTGATGTTGTTCTTATTGATTGAAATAGCCTTTCTGTTGTGAAGATGCTGGAGAACTCCCTGACTAGCATGACCTAAACGATGGTGCCAAATTAAGTCGTCAGTGGCCTTTTGTCTATTTGAGTAGAAGATCTTGTAGTCTTGATTCTCCAGCACATACAGCCCCTCATGTCTTGGTCCCTTTGCTAGAACCCTCATGGTTTGCAGATCCAGAATGTAGACCTTGAGAGAGTCAAAAAATACACCACATGGGTAATCGTCACACAGCTTAGATATAGATAATAGGGATTTCTTGACTGTTGGACCAACCAGAACATCATTAAGAGTCAAACTACCTATAGAAACTGGTAGACTAGTGGAGCCAACATGCGTAATTGGAAGATAATTTCCATCTGCTACCATGATAGAGTCAGTACCTTGATATGGTGTAGCATGTTGCAGAGCAGCTTCAGTTGTGGTAACATGAGATGTAGCACCAGAATCTGGAATCCAGTCTCGACCAGAGGAGTCTGAAACTTGTAAAGCAGCCAAAACTTGAGCCAAATTTTCACCTTGATAGTTGTTGTCAAAACGATTCCAACATTTAGCAGCCGTATGACCCACTTTGCAACATATCTACATGTTGGACGAGTTTTTGTAGCACCAGACTATTGATTTGAACTAGAACTGACAGCTTGCTTATGGAATCCACGTCCACGAGAAGAGTAGCCACCTCTTCCTCGGTTTGAACCAGATCTGTTGTTATAACCCCCACGACCTCTGTAGTTGTTGGTTTGGGATGCTTGAAACACTTCTTGAGTCTGAGCAGCAGGAGTATGGAACACCATTTGAGTAGCAACAGTATCATCATCATACGACTGCAGACGAGTATCAAAACCTTCAATCTCATACAACACTTCAGTAAACTTTGGTGTAGGAATCCGAGACATGGAGTTCTGAATAACCGCAGCAATAGGATCGTATTCTCGTCCAAGACCAAGCAGAAAACCACAAATTTTTATAGATTCCTCTACTAGTTTTCCAATAGAACTCAGTTGGTCACACACTGCTGTATATTCTCGCACATAAGCAGAAAAGGTTTTACCTTGTTTCCTGATAGCATGAAGCTTGCGTTTGAGCTCAAACTCTCGACTTATGGAGCTTCGGTTGTAGGTGTTAGCCAAGGAAGTCCAAACAGCCAGAGACGTGGCGAGATTGCAGACACCACCAAGTGCTTCTTCAGTCAGAGTACCATAGATCCAGGAGCGGACTAGTTGATCCGTACAGAACCAGGCTTCATAGGCTGGATTTTCAGTGGCTCGAACTGTGTCACCAACTGTTCTGTCAACGAACTTTGGCGGAGTTTGATAGCGGCCATTTATGAAACCAAGCAGTTTTTGACTGCTGAGAAGAGGCTCCACTTGAGTTTTCCAAAGACGGTAATTTGAATCATTGAGTTTTAGAGTTACATAACTTGCAACATGAACATTGGAAGGGACCGGATATGAATCTGGATATTCAGCCATTTTAACACCTGTTAAGGTTTTAATGCTCTGATACCATGATAAGAAAAAGAAAAAACAAGAATAGAACAGAGAGACAAAAAGTATTTTGCTTTATTGCATATTGCTTCGATGTATGCAAAGAGATGACAGAGGTTTGTTTAAATAGACTAAGCACACATTGTCGTTGGCCTATAGCTGGCAACCCTATCACTGTCACCTAGAGTTTGCAATAGTCCAAAACGATTGTACAAGGCAGGTGGGAGCTTCCTGAAACCTTCACTTTTGGCAGCTTGTACTGCACACACCATATTACTGTTGCTGACTGCAAATTGAATATTGGCATTGGGCTTTGCAGGTTTGTTGTTGGGCTTGATAACACTTGAGGCCTTGGTTGCAGACTCTGTTTTGCTGGGAAGCAAAGTGATCTTGCTTTTAGAGAAAGACAATGAAATTCCAGAATTGTCGTGGTAGAAAATTCAGCCACCAGTTGCAATTAAGTTGATGCGTCATTTTTAATAAGAATGGGGATCAGGATGTGCTGAGGAGCTCTTTACCTGTTCCTTATTGTTCTATTGCAAACACACAGAAATTAAAAAAGTCTGGGTATAAAACTCTAGGAATGTGGGCTTTATTATATGACGGAAATAATTAATAGATATAAGCTTTTGCTAGCGAGCATAAAGCTCTCTGGGGCTCGAATAGAGAGGGGAAAAGAGTTAAGATTTTATTAAAAAAAAAACTAACGTTATAAATCGCATGCAATTGCAAAATCATTTGGGATCATAGTGAATATAGAGTGAGGCTTGGTTTACAAGAAATGATTATTAATGGGTAGGGGTAAAACCCTCAAAGGCTTCCCATTTAAATCCATAAAATATAAATCGAGTATCTCCAATAGTAAGCTGTTATATTTCTACCACATAATGTTTTAGTAATATGTTTAATTTAAATACATGCGTAATCGTAGCGACCTAAATTAATTTTCGAGAAATGTCCTCATTACTCATATTGTCATTACACTCATATATATTAATATGATGAATCCACTTGGTAGAAACCTAATTACATGGGCTATATAGTCTATAGATGGGCTTGTAGATAAGAATTACATGAGCTTGTCATCATGTATGCTTTAACAATATAGCTAATATGTAGTGTCCACATTGAGGAGACTAGCTAAATCTTATTTTTACTTGGTAAAAATATCGTATCTATTTGTGTAATTCGATAACATAATATGAATAGGCAAGACAAATGACTTCACAACGAAGGAAACCTGACTGAAAGGCTAAACTCTCGAACTGCGGAAGAGACCTCTCCTTACCACCTGAGCAATGTGTTAACATCACGATGTCCACGGCTAACACAACGTTAGAGTAAGAGTCGTTGCTCTTTGGTGTTTTTGGGGTAATCATCTCAACTATTATCACTTTTCCTTTCTTGGGAAGACTTCTCCAGCAATTTTTCAGAATCTTTACACAGTCTTCATCATTCCAATCATGTAATATCCACTGAATATATAATTTGTATGTCCATTTTATATATGTATGAATGATATATATATATATATATATAAAAAGAATTCAATTAAATAGTATATATATAGAGGAACTTACTTTCATGAAGATGGCATCTCCTTTTGGAATTTCTGTAAACATATCTCCTGGGACATTCTCCACTCCTAGTATAACAATTCAAAGAGATATAGTTATCAAAACCTACGAGCACTTCAAAATACAACTTGTTATTATACCTGGATAAAGAGGAGCATGAACTAAAGCCGAGGCTAGATCGAAATTGATGCCTTTAATATGAGGATACTTGGAAGTGACTAGACTCATGTTGGTTCCATTTCCTCCTCCCACGTCCACCAAAGTATTCACATCTTCAAATCCTCTGTAAACTTCTAAAACCTTCTTCACGATCATTATGGAAGATTCCGACATTCCCTGGTTAAACATCTCAGAGAACCGTTCATCCGAACCTATGTATTCGAAAAGTTTCATGCCATGAGCAGAGCTGAATGCATCTTTTCCTTCTAATATCAAATCCTTAAGATGTGTCCTGTAAAAATTAATTAAACCATTTTTCATTAATGTTACGTACGTATGAATAGAAGAACGTATTGTTGGTTCATCGGTTCATTTATTAGTATACGTACATGGTTTTAAAACAGAGTTCGCTTTGGAGCAACATGAACAGAGGGGCGAAAGAACCGGAGCCATCTCCCTGGTTCAAGAAAAACTTGCAAACCGGTTCAGCTGCGTAGACCCTCTCCATCTTTTCACTTCTACCATTCTTTCCGGTTTCCACCATACGGTACTTCAAGATTGCGTGGCTCGCTAATAAAACCAGCATCCGGTCCAGCAATACCGGTGCCTCCGGATTAGTGGGCTTAGTTGGGAGACCGAGCACGATCTCGGAAGACGAGAGCCACACACCATCATCTACGGAAGCAATCATGTCAATGACGCCAAGCTCCAAAGCGGCTTTGAAAACCATGGCGAATGGCATGATGTATAAGATCGTCTCCGCTTGCAAGCTCACTTCGTCAAATTGTTGTGTCTCTTTGGTTAAACAAGTGGTTAAGTGATCTTGAAGATGGCCGTTTGCCATATTGTTTTTGTTGCTGGTGGAAAACTTGAGAAAGGTAGATAACAAAGGTATTAGACGGTAAGATAACGTTGGTTTCCATTTGTTTCGTGAGAATGTAATATATAGATTTTAGAATTTTTCATCTTGTTTAGACTTAGTTGGTGTTTACGACTTTTGACGGGTTGCTGTGATTTCGTCCACACTCCACACTCCACACTCAACAACTAAAAAATACATTCAGTAATGTATGGAAAAGTTAAGGTACGGAATTGAAACCAAAATTAATGAAGCAAGACTAGTAAGTGTTGTATGTGTTGATGAATGTTTGACTAACAAGTAACAACCTGGTTCAAACAACAAGAGAAACTTTAGCTTAGGTAACGTCCACTGACGAACCGGTTGCCGGTTTATATATAAACTGATTTGTTGCCGGTTTGTGGTTAAACCGTTCTCATTAATTTTTGCTGTTTGATATACCTTGGAACTGTTTAAATATAAACCGGTTGCTTGTCAATCTTTTTCTAATTATCATTGAAGCTTAATTCAGTAAATTCCTAACCAATATGGTATTTTTATATCAAACAAGCTAATATCTCGTCCCATGAAAAATTATTAAACCATCTTTGCTAGATCAAAATCCTTTTCTTTGATTTATGCCAAGTCATGGCTTTTTTCTTTGATTATATTATATTTGGTCTAGCAAAGATGGTTTGCCGTCGTTGTTGTTGACAAAAGTTGATAGCAAATATGTGGATAATTTCATGTTTACTGTAAAAATTATTTCATGAGAAGCCTTTAAATTAAGATTGTGACTTCCTGATCCGTAGAGAAATATATTAGTAGTATTAAAGAAGAAAAAAGAAGAAGGAAAAGACAAAAAGAACAAAGAAGATAGTAAAATGCAAAAGGTGAATCAAATAAATGGTAGTATTAATAGTAACGATCAAACCAAAATCTATCAAACTAAATGCAAAAACATGAGTTTTCGTAGTTAAAAGTAAAAATTGATTGTATAACTATTTTGATGTCATAGTATTAGTTTGGCTCAAAAATCTTGGCCACGAAATTGTAGATATCCTTCTATATATACTCGTTACTTTTTTTTTTGGTCAAACAATTCACTTTCATTAAATTAAAGAGTTTCAACCTCTAACAAAAGAGGAACTACATCCAAAACAAAAGAAACAAGGCAACAATTGCCAAAAAAAACACCATCAAAGGATGGTTAAACAAGAGATAGATAAGATACAAATCATAGGAAGAGAACATAAGAGACCAACAAACAAGTATAATCTCAACAGTTTCTTGATAGATCGCATCTATAATAACCATCAGTCGGGAGGAGGAACGTTGCAATACCAACAAGTCTTGATCATCCAAACCCCTCCAAAGAAGAGGGAATTTTGGGAAAGGAAACTGAAGTTCTGCCAAGGAAGTATCAAACCAAGAGCATCCAGTAAAGCAAACCTCTTTAGCTTGGAAGTCCTTACTGAAAACACAAGGAGAAGGAAACAAAACCTCCAAAGACACTAACGTTAAACAATCAACAAATGCTGAACGAGAACAGTCTTGAACAACAATCCCCGCTTCTACTTCAAGCAGAACAGTTAACACAATGCTCCCGGTAACACTACCACTAAACACAAGTGAAGTATAGGGGAGGAATAAAGGCTCTAGAAAGGAGAGATGAGGGCTACAAAAGCCCCGATGAACTGGTCGGTTGTTTAGATTCAAAGAACTTTGTCCAAGTTGCCACAAGACAAGTTTTAACAAAGCCAAATCGAGATAGAATCCGCATACTGCGGTAAATGATCGCATCAAAGCGATAAGGTTGCTGCAAGAGAGCACTAAAGTAGACACAACAGTATCTAAGCCCATAACTTCATCCAAATTCCACAAAACCAGAGCCACAAACTCAACCAACATCCAATACCTTCCCGTCTCAGAAGAGCATATCTGAGGGAACATCTGGTGAGGTAAGGTGAGGGCGTCAGCCGGCGACAGTGTGGAGGAGAGAGGGACGATGAACAAGTCACACGCTCTGAAGGAAGAGGGACTCATCGGCTGGGCAAGAGATTCGCCAAAGGAGAAGCAGATCTGAGGATCCAGTGGATCTGGTGGTTCCGGTTAAGTCACCGGAAAAGGAGATCCACCCGAGAGGGATTTCTCCTTAGCAAAGGTGAACAGATCAGAAAAGAAGATTCCCTGAGAAACGTCGCTGCTGGAAGAAGCTCATCTTGTAGAAGGAAACGGCTCCTTGGGTTTCGTGCCTGAGAGACAACACTATACTCGTTACTTTAAAAATAGCTTTGTGGTGTTGGATGATGGTTAATAATGTCAATGGTGTGTATCCTTAAAGAAAAAAGATGGCTAGCTACACCAAGTATTGATGAATACATGGTCACACATATTAAGTATACTATTGTATACTCAACTACACAAAGTATATGTATTACATGACCACATGCATGAACTATATGATGTTATGCTGTCAACATCATAGACATATAATTCAGTATACCGGTCAATTGACTCCGGTGAAGACCGACGTTGATTCCAGCGTTAACCAACACTTAAAGAAAATCTAAATTAATAAAAATTACTATAATAAATTATTTATGGGTTTTCATGATTAAAAGAAATTTTCTATTCAATATCCAAATATTTTTTATATATCTCTAATATATTCATTCTTATGATTAATTACTTTTTATTTTTCAAGCTAAAGTAAATAGTTAAATAAAAATCATTTATAATTATTTTCAAGATAAAAAAAATCATTTATAATAATCTTCAAGATATAAAATCATTTATAATGATTTTCAAGATATAAAACAATTTATAATTATTTTCAAGATTTATATATATATATATAAATCTTTTATAATCAGATTATTTAATTACTACAAAATCAATAAAATCAAATTCAACTACTTTCATTAGAAAATAATATGCAAAATATTGAGTATATGACTCTTTACTCTAAATTTTGCATGGTAAATGTTATAAAAAATTTTATACACTCTTTACTTTAAAATTTACATACTCAAAATAACATATAAATAACAAAAAATTAACAATATTTACTTTTAACAGATGAACATTTTCAATTTTATCCTCTTTTACATAATTACAATATGTTAAATTAATGTTTAGAATTTTTTTAAGGTTTGAGTTCTCTATATTACATTTAGGATATATTTAGATAATAGATTCAAAATATCTTTAGATATTGAATTAACATATAAACAACAACCAAAAAAATTCACAATATTTACTTTTAACATATGAACATTTTCATTTTTACCCTTTTTTACACAATGACAATATGTTAAATTAATTTTTAGAATTTTTTTAAGGTTTGGGTTCACTATTTTACATTTAAGATATATTTAGGAAATATATAAAAAATATTTAGATATTGAATAGAACATTTTTTAATTAATAAAAACCATAAATGATTTAATATAATAATTTCTTATTTTTAATTTTTAATTTTAGAAATTTTTTTTGGTCAACGCTAGAGTCAACACCGGAATTAATCAATCAGTGTACCATATTGTATATCTATGGTGTTGAACACATGACGTCATATAGTTCATGCATGTGACCATGTAATACATATATTTCGTGTAGTTGAGTATACAATAATATAGTTGGTATATATGACCATGTATTTACCTATACTTTGTGTAAGTAGTCATCTTTTTTCCTATGCTTAATGAAACCGCGTGGACCTTACAAATTTATTTCTTGGATCGTAATTTGAAAATATCCATATATGGTCCTACTTTAAAATGCATGGACGCAACAAACATGCCTGATTATTAATTTTTACTTTGTCTAATGAGACGGTCACAAAACCAAAGCGCACATGAATTTGTACAAGATATCTACTTCATGGGGATCCCTATACATATCGTCGTTTTATTCAGGACAACATGTTTATGATATTGATCGTTAATAATAAAAACTTACAAAGAGACTAGACAAAATTTTCTTATGAGCATTTTACAAATTCACAGTTCTACAACACGCGTTTACGTTTCTTGAACAATTTTTTTTTTAAAAATAAAAAATAAAAAATTGTATTTTAGCAAAATAATTAGGTATTAAGATGTTCAAATTTAATAACATGAGATATTTTTTTAGGAAAACTCCCAGTAAATAAATAATAGAACCCTTCGAAATTTCAGAATTGTATACAGTATATAGTACAATCGCAGGTGTTGAGTTGTTTTATTATACTCAAAATAGAAACTTGCAAAACCTAAGGAGAAGAGAGGAGCTGGCACCACCGCCTAACTCGCCATTGACACACCACCAAAGCTCTGTTTTAATTACTTTATTTTCTCTACACACATCGATAAAGATAGATAGACACACACAGACCTAATAAAGTCTTTATTTAATTGCACTCACTTTTTAACATCAATTCAACGGTTCAAAAATCGTAAAAGAAAAACGTTTTTGTTTGTGTGTTTCTTTGAAGGTTACAACTTTAACCCTAATTACTGATACTCTGTCTCAATCTTCTTCTTCTTCCTTCTAATTCATCATCTTCTTCCTCTCTTTCTTCTAAGCTACTTCTCCTGAATTTCGTATTTGATCCGTTTAATCCAAGTTTCGATATTTTTTTATATAACACCTGAGATTTTGTGATAAGAGGAAACAGAGTAAATAATGGCGAACAGAGATGTGGAGAGAGGAGGGAAGAGAAACAGAGGAGCTAATAACAACAACTATTTCTACGATGAGTCTTCCGGCGAAACTCATTGGACTTCGTGGCTCATTCCGGCGATTGTAGTGGCGAATCTCGCCGTCTTCGTCGCTGTGATGTTTGTTAATGATTGTCCTAAGAAAATCACAGGCGCTAACAAAGAGTGTGTTGCTAAGTTCCTCAGAAGGTTCTCGTTTCAGCCACTTAAAGAGAATCCTCTCTTTGGTCCATCTTCTTCAACGTAAGTTTACTTTAAAAAGCTCCAGATTCAGAGTTTCTATCTTCTGGGTATCTCAAAAGTCTCAATTTTTTTTTTTTCTTTTTGGTTTCTAATTCGCAATTGGGTTTGATCTCTCTAATTGAGCTCAAAGTTTTCGTTTTTAATTCAGTAATTGTGGTTGAAGCTTGAGATTCTTGAATTTGTGAATCTGATTTACTTTCTGGGTACCCCCAAAAGTCTCAATTTTTTTGTTTTTAAAGTTGTAGTTGAATTGATCTCTAGCGTTTGTAATGGCTGGACAATGAGCTCGAGCTTGTGGGGTTTCCCAAAGTTTCCATTTTTCCATTCGTAATTATGCATTTAGTCTTCTGGCTAGAATTTGTCGGTTGATATGTATCCCAATTGAAGACTTCTCTGATTTAGATTTGGACTAAGCAACTTATATGATTTGTGAACTTTGATTGTCAATTGTTCTGTGAATGTCTCTAGTGATGGTTAATTTGTTGTTCCTTGTTTAACTTTTGTTTTTTGTTTGCTTGGTGCTTGATTTGGTTTTACTCTGGATTCTTGTTTTAGATTGGAGAAAATGGGAGCATTGGAATGGAGGAAAGTGGTACATGAACATCAAGGATGGAGACTTCTCACTTGTATGTGGCTTCACGCTGGCATCATTCATCTTCTTACCAATATGTTGAGTTTGATCTTCATCGGTATCCGCCTTGAGCAGCAATTTGGCTTCAGTGAGTCTTTTTGCCTTTGCCTATGAAAGTGATAGATAAATTTTGTGATCACCAACTGAAACATTTTTTATCTTTATCACGGCCGTGTGTAGTAAGAGTTGGGCTTATCTACTTAGTATCGGGTCTCGGTGGAAGCATACTTTCATCGCTTTTCCTTCAAGAAAGTATCTCTGTTGGTGCCTCGGGTGCGCTCTTTGGACTTCTTGGAGCAATGTTATCTGAACTGCTCACCAATTGGATAATCTATGCTAACAAGGTACTTATGTCCCCCTTGCACTAAACCAGCCTTTACCGGAAATTATGCATTTTCTACATATAAGACTAGGCGATTCGGTTTTGTTGGTTTTGAAGCTTTTGAGTCGGTTCTTTAGATTCTAAAAAAGCAATCTAAAGTCTAAACACATTTTTGTTCAGTTTTGGTTTTGGTCTAAGCATATAGGTTCATGTTTGGTTTATATATGCCCTCTCTAACAGTTTGTATTTGCAGGCAGCTGCTCTGATCACTCTTCTATTCATCATTGCAATCAATTTAGCACTAGGAATGCTTCCTCGGGTTGACAATTTCGCACACATTGGAGGGTTTTTAACCGGATTCTGCCTCGGGTTTGTCCTCCTTGTCCGACCACAGTACGGCTGGGAAGCTTCCCGCACCAACACTGCGCGAAACAAACGCAAGTATAGCATGTACCAGTACGTGCTGTTCGTAGTTGCAGCGGTTGTACTTGTGGTTGGGTTAACTGTTGGATTAGTGATGCTGTTCAAAGGAGAGAATGGGAACAAACATTGCAAATGGTGTCATTACCTCAGCTGTTTCCCAACTTCTAAATGGACCTGCTAATCATCATCATGGCCATCATCATAATCATATACAGTATAAGCTTTTATATGTGATCTTGTTAACATTTAATTTCTATGATCTCTCTAGCCTTTGATTACTTTATATATGTACATTACAAAATTCGTCTTGTGTAAAAAAAAAAGGGATAGAAACAAAAGAGTGTATTATTATTACATTTGAAAACCATACTTCTCAAAACTGTCTTAAGTACATAAATAGTATTATTGGATTGAAGGCATTTTATCTCAACCAATGTTTCATTATAGAGATTGATTTGCTAAAGTTTGATTAACAATTTTATTACAGGGAAAACATGAGCTTAAATTGGAAATAAATTCCTTTAATTTGGTTGATAGTAAACACAATTTGTATTATGCATCTTAGGTCTTGTATATTGTTCTTCCTTTGCTTCAAACTAACTTTTCTCTAGATCTCTTTCTTCTTGAGTTTAACATGATAGCCATTTGGAAATTGCAATCCAGGAGTTCGACGTATATTTCCTCCACTGATCTCCTCCCATCTGATGATATCCAAGAAACAAACTTACAAATATCAGTAAGCATAACTCTCTCTCAAATCGCAAAAAAGAGTAGTAGCCCTGTTGAACCTGTATTTTGTGACCAAGCTATGAAGGAAAACTGCCATTTGGAGTTTGCTGAAGTCAGTTCCGATACAGAATCTCATTCCACCACCAAACGCCATGAATGTCTTTGATGCATTTGTATATTTTGATCCCTGTAATATTTCACCACTCTGATTTAGTTTTTGTTTTGAAAACTTTTTAAGGTTACTTAGAGTACAAGTCATATATATATGTATGTAGAAGAATTTGGTGAACTCACTTCCCATCTAGATGGATTGAAGACAAGAGGATCTTCATAGATTTCTGGATTCAAATGTATAGCTGGAGGACAAACCATCACTGTCCAACCAGCTGGAATTAGATAACCTGCAACCATTTTTTACAAAGTGATTAATTTGTATATAGAGCAAATGAATTCAATCTAAGTGTTTTGTGTTGTTGCTTTGTTGATCATACCTTCATATTGGGTATCTACCAAGGCTTTTCTGAAGATTGCAGGAGCTAAATTCGCTAGTCTCGCTGTTTCATTAATGAACTGCATTAAGTATAACATTTAGTTAGATAAGAAAACGTATTATAACCTACCTTAGAGGAGATTGACACACTTAATGAATCTACCTGAAATGTGTAGGTCATTGATTTGTATTCTTTCCATGTAAGTCCAGAGTCAGCATCTTCACGGTTTCTCAGAATTGCCTCATGCTCTTCCTGATTGAGATTAATAGCTTTTTAACTTCTTGGTAATTACATCAGCTTATTTTAGAGGAATATGTTTTTCATTTTACTGACCGTTAGACGTTTTAAAATTGAAGGGTCGTCTGAGAGGAACTTGATTGCTAAAGTTAATGAAAAAGATGTTTTCTCGAAGCTGGCAAAAACCAACACAAACATCAAGTCTAGTGCAATTTCTTCTGTCAGAGGTGTCCCTTCTTTATTAAGCTCTTCAATGACATAATCGAAGAAATCACTTGGATTCTCCTATCTCTCCTGAAGCATATCCCTCAACATTTTCATTGCCCTTTCCCTACCCTGAACCAGCCACCAAATTTTAAGCATGATTACTATGAATTGTTTTACAAGAATATGAAACACTATGAATTGTGGCTAATTAAGTATAATAACCTTTAGGCACTTGTGATAAGCTGTCCTGGGGATGTTAATAGGGAAGGAGATCAAACCATCAATAAACGCGGCAAAGCATTCCTTTAGATTCTCTGAGGACTTGCCTGGACTATGGCCCATCAACTTCTTCGTGGTGAGATCCAATATCAACTAACAGAAAAGCAACTTAATTAGGAAAGTTCGATACAGAGAAAAGTGGAAATTATGTTACTTGGAACTTACGCTTGCCGTTGAATCTTTCAGCTCAATTGAGTTTTGAGTTGACCAGAGCTCTAACTTCTTACAAACATTTTGCTCAATTTCAGGAAGCATCTTCTTGCGACTTTCATGGCCAAATAGACTCAAGATCATGTGCTTGAGGTACTTATATAGGAACCCATGTAATGTTGCCAGAGTCTGCTTTCCAAAGATTTCAATGAAAGTGTCAGGATACCAATTCTTGAAACATTGACCTTCTTGGTTGAGCACAAAATAACTAAAATCAGGGTCTGTTGCTACAATAACTGGTATTCCCACAAGACTGGTCTTGAATATTGGCCCCTACCTGCATGCAAGTCACGAAATGTGTAAGGATTTCACTTTAGTTTTCATATACAACTCTGCAAGAAAGAAGTAAATGTACTCACTTTATAACTCTCTCTTTGATAAAAGGTTGGATGTCTGAATTTGTGTAAGGTTTGAAGAAAGAAATCGTCTCACCAAGAAGTGGTAAGCCCATAGAACCTGGTGGAAGCTTCCCTCTGCATTTGGGATTCCTCCATTTGTAGACCCAAGTTGTGACGCTTGTCACAAGTAGAAAAACTATGAAAATATCTTTAAAGGGAAGATACGCTAAATTGTTGCATGTTACGACAACCTTATGATGACTCCTTATATAGAGACTAAAGGAGGCAAGTCCTTACATGTATCTTACTGCATATAACACGGGACCTTTGAATTTTATTTTTTGGTCAAACACACGTTAACTAAAAATATCACACCATAATTGGTAATGGTAGCCCAAATAGGGAAAGAGTTGACAAATGCAATTTCAAAAAATAATAATCAAGATGCCTATTACAAACTAAATGAGTAAATTCTCATACCTAATACAAACTTTAATCTGAGTTATAATCCAATTCTAAGATATTTGTATTTGTTGATCCCACCCAAAGGTTCACACCGGAGATATTTGTTTGTTACGTGGGTGATTTTGGATATGCTTGTTTAGAAAAAATAATAAATAATAACTTAAGTAGTTAAAACACGTTTTCGATCTGTGAGTATAAAAGTATCTCCATTGGAGTTTCAACTAGAGGAATGATACTTGGGTTCACTCTCCCTTACCGATGGACTCCTTCATTCTTCTCTTTTGTTTTACCCAATGAATAAAATGCTATGTCATATTTCTTCGGTTTCATAAAAAGTATTATTTTTACATAATTTATTTTTAAAAAGTTAAATTATACTCCCTTGTTTCAAAATGTAGGATGTTTTGAGTGAAAAGACACAAATTAAGAATTGACTACTTCAAAAAGTTCAACCAATTAATCATAAACAAGACTGCATAATATAAATAATAATCAAATATTATATTAATCTAAAAGTTGCATAGAAAATTGAAAACATGTTATATTTTGAAACAAAAATAAATCTCTAAAACATCCTATATTATGAAACGGAGGAAATATATGTTTGCCTCTATTTTATAAGTTATGTTCAATAAAAATAAGTTTTGGATTAAGAGATAAATTAAAAAATTTAGTGTAAAAACACATAGGAATTGTAAACCCTAGGTATTGTATATGGTATTAACCTGTGGAGAACCAAAAAAGTCTCCGCCTGTAGAGAGAGAGGGAAAGCGACAAAAAAATTTCACTGGAAAGAATGGCGGAGGAAACCCCACGAGCGAAGGAGACACTCGTGGAAGATGGGAAGGCTGGGCCTTTGAGATCTAGAGGTTATGCAGAGAGCATAGAGCATCCGAACCGATAGGTGTTCAATGTAGCACACAGCGCACGCATGTGAAGTAGAGGTCGGTGCACGATAGCAAATCCCTCAGGCCGCAGCGCACAGTAGAAAAACCCACATAGGTCACACTTCGGTCACAATTCGGTCATCTTAGCAAAACCTTATATTGTCTACTTGGATATAAAATCTTAGTTTTTGAAATTTTGACCGTATTTTTTATTTTTTCCAATACAAATTAGTTTTGATTTGAATGGATTTTTTTAGTTTCCTAGATTTTTTTTATATTTGATCTGTCACATTTTTTTATTTTTAATTAATTATGTTTATTTAATTAATTAAATAATCTTAATTAAATTTTCTAATGGCAATTGAATGTAATTTTTACATATTTTAAGATTAGTTTTATATATGTACTTCCCAATTAATATAGTAGAATATATAATCACTCAAGTTTTTCGATTTGTGAGAATTATAAAATAACTCAAGCAACTAAGTTTGAACTTTTACAACAAAACTATAAACTTAGTTTTTGTTGACCGGATGTATGATAATGATAAATATTAATATATATCTCGATAATCAATATAATTTTTTGGTTTGGAATTTTATTTTGAAACCAGTACATATATGAATAAATTAACAAAAGATTATATAATCTCGACATTATTCATTTATAGAAGTTTTATTGTATCTTTTTTTTCCTCTATTCTTTTGCTTCGGTAGAAAATGTTGCTATTAGTAGGTGTGGGGATAAAACTGCAAACAGAAAGAAAAAGAAAAAAACCGAATTGAACTTAATCGAAATAGTTGAACCGAATCGAAATTTATTTCTGAACCATGTGCCTTCATTGTTCTAAATTTCTAATATCCGAATAATTGAAATCAAACCGAAACCGGTTTTGTGTAATCAAACTGAACTCAACCAAGTAAACCGTGTGGCTTCATTATTCTAATATCCGAATAATTGAAATCAGACCGAAACCGGTTTTTGTGTAATCAAACTGAACTCAAACCAAGTAAACCAAAGTCCTTATAATTACTAATTTATATTTCAAAATTTTAAGTATATCAAAACAACATGAATAACTAAAATTAGGCAAACCGAACCAAAACCAATTCTGAAGTAGAAATGGTTTTATATGATTTTTGTTTTTATAAATCGTATAAAACCCCCAAAAAAAACTTCAAAAAAAACTAGTGAAACCAAACCTTAAACCCGAAAGCCCATCCCTAACTGTTGCATTGTTGTCATTTTAAAAATCAATAAATGCATACCAAATAGTAAACCGAATTGCATACCCTAACAAAAATGGTCGTCTGAGTATAGTTTCAATTTTTATGAAACTAAACTGGATTACAAACAGTTCCGTATGGTTTTAATTTATGTGAAACCGAAGAAATCAAACCGAAAACCAAACAATAAACCTGATTGTCCACCTCCACCCCTACTTTTCTCAGCGACCCCTCTAAAATTACATTTTTTTCTTCCGTAAGACACATTTTACAAATGAATGGTGCCTATTAATTTATTCAGACCGACACTTCTCAGACTTTTGTCTCGGTACAAAGTGCAAATTAATTGTTACTTTAAGCGCAAGGCACTGGAGATTAGTCATTTATATGATGTTCTCAAACAAAGAAAAGCAGCGACTCACAACAATCACATGAGGCCAACGTTAAGCGAAAGACCAAAAACTCTTCTCTTTACGTGTAATAGAAAAGTGGCTCAATGACCTCTAATGGCTTAGCTCTTGACTTCTCCATGGTTCGAGCTAGATCTTCTCAGCGCCCTGTCATGGTTTAGCATTGCGCTTACGCTCTCAACCACAAAAACGATCTGTAAAACCCCACAGAAACCCATAAGCTACATCATTTATATTAAAAAAAAATCTGATAATCTCATTATCTACTGGTTGCTATCTAATTGTGCACTCCATGAATCTAAACTCAAATTACTGAACAGAATAATGGATTTAGGCTTATATTTTACCTGAAAACACGCATAGCCAATAGCGTTTCCGAAGTAGAAATTTGCGTTTCCTGTACCCTGTAATGAAAAAACCAAAAGTAATTATGATCATTGGAACATTTTGTTGCAACTGATGTGAAGAGTTGGGCTATAGATTTGAGTTGAGCTTACCCGCCATATCCAGAGATTGTGCATCACTGGGCTGAGGAGAGAAATCCCAAGATATCCACAGAAGAGGAAAAACGAGAACTTCATATCTATGCAAAACAAAAGACAGAGTTTATATGCCAAGGCTAAACAATGCAAAGTGGAATATGAAGTATTTGCTTTTACCTACTAACTCATTGACAAACAATGCCCATAAGCTCAAGTATAAAGCAGAATCTCCAACCTAGGAGGTTCAGTCAAATGATTTAACTCACTCATTGTTAACATTCTTTAGTACAATTCCTCCAAAAAGAGACCAAAAACATAATATCTAGTTAACAGTGAAATCAAGTACTTACTGAAGGGTAAGATTTAAGAATCGAGGAGATCGCTAAGTATACGAAAGCCAGGAAGCAGGGCCGATGTTTCAAACGTATGACTAAGGGGAGTAACATAAACAGAACATTTACGTGGAAAACTATCAGGAAAAAGTTTCTGAAGAAGTCGAAGACTTCTGCAAAGAAGTACCTGAAAGTGAGATTTAAAACGAATAATGTATTAGAAGGGATTTTTTATCCACCACTGATGATATGGCTTTATGATACTTACCAAAAGACTCCAATATTTGGTGAAAGATCTTCAATACTGAGAATGAAGCCATACGTCCTATAACAGGAGGCAAAGATACACAAACGTCAAAATGCTTAACGATTATGTTGCAAGTTCTTGAATAATAATCATATAAATTGGTATCTAACTTATAGAGAATACTTTTCTTTGTTCTATATATGGCTAACAGAAACTAATCATATAGCGCGGTATGAATTAAATTTCAATGTTAGGGGGTACCTCTTGAACATTTCCTCAAGCCCACCATATTTATTCAGTGATAAGGCGCATAAAACCAGTACATAAAGCGACCACAGAAGTACCCAGAACAAGAAGTGCGCAACTGTTTTCCATAAGAACGGAAGGTGCGTAGTTTGTTTCGACTTGGCTTGCTTAGAAACAGTAGAGGTTGAACTCTTCTCATTTTCTACACTTCTGGTCTGAAGGAACAATTTTATAGGAGGAGCATCCAAACCATATCTCAATATAATAATTATCTGTGCCAAATACACAAGAGCAATTATAATCTGTTTAATTTGAGAACCGTGAAATAAATAAAACAAGAAATGATACATACTGGTATTGCAAGAGTGGCAGGGTAAAGAGATAAATGTGTGGCCATGACGAAGCCAAATGCAGCCAGAGGAACTCGTCCTGCATAGGTAGAAAACATCGGTTATAGAATGTCAAGAAACGATTGAAAAATATCAATATGCAAATATCATCATCTTCTTACGAGTAACTGCTCCAAAAAGCGCCAGTATGACGGCCAGGTTTTCAATTGGAGAAGTTGATAAACCCACACAAGAAACTATCGTAAATGGATTCCAAAAATACACAAGAGCAGCAATATCACCACAAGGTAGGATCACTGAGAAGACAACGAAAAAGGGAGAGATCAATCTTCGTCTTCAAGTAAATAGTTACAGTTGAAAAAAAAAAAAGAGAATTACTCTCTACTCCAGTCTCAATGCGCAGAAAGAAACTAAGACTGTAAAAAATAAGATAGATGATACATTGAATTCAAAAATGACTTAACTTTACCTTTATCCATAAAAAAGCCAAGTAGCCTCGCATTCAATCCATAAGCCATCTGGAGTTTCTGACCAATACCTCGAAGAAGCATTGCACTTAATATATCTGCAATAACAAAGACCAAGCTGTACCCCAAGAGAATGTTGGTATCAAACTCATGCCTATGAAGCTCTTGATGAATTGTAAAACATTGAAAGATCATCTCTTTTCCATATTCACATCGCTTGGCCTCATAGAGAAATAGCTTACCAAGATCTATACTCACAATCTATCC
This sequence comes from Camelina sativa, assembly GCF_000633955.1. Taxonomy (NCBI): domain Eukaryota; kingdom Viridiplantae; phylum Streptophyta; class Magnoliopsida; order Brassicales; family Brassicaceae; genus Camelina; species Camelina sativa. The sequence continues at coordinate 32,788,308 of NC_025691.1, read as the reverse complement.
TACCTAAGATTTTAAACTACTTCAAATCTGAGAATCAAGAAACAACATGTGATCACAGAATTGTAGGGACATCGAAAAGTACCTGCACAGGAGATGACTTGGTTGCCCTTTAATCCTGCAAAAACCCAAACTTGTTATCCAATTAACCTCGAAAGGAACAAAAAATCATGTCTTGATATGGTTCAAGTTCAACAAATCACAAAACCTAATAATCGAAAATCGATTACAGTCACTACCTCTGAACCGTGAGAGGTCCAAGAACCGAGAGCAGCAATGGTGAGCCATGATACATTGATCCTGCTCATACCACAAGTAAAAAAATCTCAGCTTCCAATAGATTTTAGAATCCAAAACTACAGAGGATCAAAATCTTAAAAGATAGACCTGCGTATGGTGACATCGACGCCTGCTTCAACCAATAACCTTCAGCAACTGAAAATTTCACACACAAAAGGAAGAAATGTGAGCTGAATTCGAAATCTTAGAGAGATAATGAGGAATGAGTCAGAGAGAGAGAGAGAGAGAGAGTTAATACGGCGGCGAATGCTGGTGAGAGGAGTAGAGACCTCCGGACGTGAAGAGAGATTGAGATTTCCCGGGAAGGAGATCAAGATTAATCGGAAAACTACGGAAGCTGAGGCCCAAATCCAGAATCGGCATGGCTTCTTATTCTGCTCCTCCGCCATTTCTCTCCGTCGTCTTTTCTTTCTTCTTCACTCTCTCTCTCTCTCTCCGGCGAGTGAAGAGAACGACTCAGACCAAAACGACGGCGTATCGTTTTTTAGGCTTTAGGGAAGGGTCACCAATCTGGTTAACTGTTTGATTCCGGTTCGATCGGTTTTATGATTCGGTCTGATTTTGGTTAGCTTAATGTATTTCTTCTATTTCTGTTCTGTTTTTTCATTTTTTTTTTCAAAACATTTTTTCAATCTATTATAATTCTTCCGAGGATTGCATGCATCTAATATTTTATTTAATGTATTTCGGTTTTGGCTTTCGCTTGATGCACTTCTATGTTTCGGTTTGATGCACTTCTTTGTTTCGGTTTGGTTTGATGTATTTCGGTTTCGTTTGGTGTTTGTTTGAAGAACAACTCTTCAATGTAAAAATAAATAATCATTTTTCATATATTATGATTTTTTAATGGGGGTTTTAATATGTCTTTCTTTCTTAAAAAAAACAATCAAATGTTTTTAGTTTTGAAGCTAACATTGGGAACATATATCATGCTTTGCTTTGCTAAATACTAGTATGCATATTAACTCAACTACGATAGTAGTGTAAACTGCACTCTCTTGGTTCGTTCCTTGCTTTCTTCATGTCTTGCTCGTTTTTGCGCTTCATCTTCTTTTATTGCTTCTTCTCTTGCTTTTTTTTTTCTCTCTTTTGCATCAATAATTGCTTTCCGCATTACATTCAGTGCAACTTTTGATTTTTCCCAAACATCAACTGCCATCTCATCGATCGCATTAAGATTTCGAAGAAAATTTAGGCCTGAATTTGTGTTTCGTAGAACTTGTAAGCAATATGCAATGTGTTTTGTTGTATTGATGATATTCCCCATATGTGAGATGATCGGATTAGTAACGGTTAAGAATGCTTCATCTGCCAAATCCGAGTTAGTGGCTTTCATGTAAGCTGTATAAAAATAGTCCACATTCGTCCTAGCTTTATTAGCTTTAGAGTTTATCTCCTTAAATAAAGTGTCCATACGAAGAAAGAAAAAAAACTTAATAACAAAGTTAGTATTATTTTATACTAGTTTTTACTAATAAGAATAAGAGCAAGCTAGAGAGAATCGTGATGATGCGTAAGGGGTTCAGTACACACACCCTTATGTACACATATATAACACTTGATTAGCAAGTTCAACAAATATATCAAAGTGTATTCACCATAATCAATTTCCCAAAAGTTTTAGAAAAGTAGATTCTAAGATCTACAAAATTGAAACATTTTATGTAGCAGAGAATCACGATTCACAAATTGTGATATAACATGTCTAATGTGTTGAGAAGTTTTTTTAGAGACAATCAATCTGCCAACTTTAAAGTTTTTAATAATTTGTAAAAAGATAAAAGTATTAATTTTTCTATTAAATTTGTATAAACAAAATATTTATGGATATTCATATTCAAAAAAGAAAAAATTGTAAAATCAAGATAAATATAGGATAAAATATTTATGTAAACACATAAAGGCAAATTTATAATATGTTAAACCCAAAAAGTTCAAATATTAATAAATGAAAAGAAAAAAAATCTGTATATTAAGATGTTTAGATATATATAAAAAAGTCATGAATTCATTACCATTTGATTCTAAAATATATCTCTAAGAATCTTCAAATAAATTCCGGTTCGGTTTTGGTTTAAATATTTCGTTTTGGTGTTCGGTTTACCCCTCCGGCTATCCCCATATTAGGTCTTTATTAAAAAGCCCATTAAATTCGTTAATAAAGCCCATTAGTTTTTTTTTACATATCACAGATTGCGAATAAAAGTACCCGTTGTATTTCACTCCCTCTCTGTTTCTCTCTCTTCCCAAGATGGAGGAAGAAGATATCTTCGCTGGTTCATCAATGGCGAGTCTTGATTCACTGATGATCCTTACCTTCGCGAGAATCAGACGCACTGAAGAAGAATATGCTGCTCATAAAATCCTGGTTCATTTCTCTATTTCTCCTCATTCATCGATTGTTCTTTAATTAGGGTTTTTGGGGATTTACGGAATCGGAGTTTTCTCCCAATGGGGGTTTTCTGGGATTTACGAAATCGGAGCTTTCTTTCGATTGTTCCTTAATTAGGGTTTTTTGGGGTTTTACGGAATCGGAGTTTCTCTCAATTGGGGTTTTCTGGGAGTTACGGAATCGTAGCTTTCTTTCAATTGGGTTAACGTAACTGAGTCCAAGATTTCTGATTTCTGTGAGTTTTTTTGTTTTTGGTTTTTGTGATCAGCAAAGTGGAGGGAATCTCAATGCAGCTCTTGATGCGCATTACCGTTTAGAAGATTGTGCAAACATGTAATCACCTTTAACACTTTTGAAGCTTTCTTGTATATCTCTGGATCTTATTGATGTAGTGATCACAATAAGATTGCTTTTGAAATCTTTGTTTATTTGTTTCGTTCTTGGCTAGTGCGAGTGGATGTTCTAGTCCAGAGTCTGAAGACGAGTCGATTCCACCAGTACAAGAAGAAAATTTTCCTAGGGAACACCTTACTGATTCTAGTAGAAGGATTATTTCTTTTGCTGATGATCTCAGCGCAATTTCTAGCAACTATCTAGTTGGTCGTACAACAGGGCCACGAGATTTAGTGGAAGCTCCATTAGAAATGAGGTATGATGCATTTGGACGCCGTGGCCATACACCAAGAGTTCTCCCCAGCAACATTTTGCTTCACGAATTTGATGGTCTTGAAGAAGAAATGAAGGTAATTCGTTTCGAGGAAGATGCAGCTGAGTTTTTTGGATATGAGCCATTTGCACGTCATGTACATACACCAAGTGTACCACCCATCCACACTTCGCTACACGCCATCAATGATCTTGAAGAGGGAATAAAGGTATTATGCTTTGAGGAAAAAAGATAGCTCAGTTTTTGGAGTTATGATTGAGAGATTCTACCGAGTATCCATAGTATCTAAGCAAAGTGTCTTGTGCAATGGGATTGCTATAGGGAGGACAAGACGCTCTTGCTGGACATAGAAAGTCTCACCTACAAGATCCCTACCTTGCTCATGCTATCTCTCTGTCCTTGGAGGTTTGTTCTTCTTTTCTCTAGCCGTGCGTTTTGTGTTTACTTTGTTCATATCTAACTCGAAATATCGCAGACAGCCGAGAAAGAGAAACAGTTGCGTGAGAAAGCTAGTAGGATTGGAGAATTAAGATCTGAAGGTTATGAGGGATCCAATGTAGAGCAACGGCAGATGAGATATTCAAGTAGTGGGTATGCCCATATCTTTTTTCACTCGTGTCTTTTGGAGTAATGATTTTTGTTTTTGCTACCATGCAAAGCTTCACACTCTTTGGTTGTGTTTCGTTGCATGTTAATCTAGTGTGGAAGCAAGAAACACATCCTACCACAGTAAACCCGATGATGAAGATAGTATGTCCAGAGGTTTTCCTGCTGCTCCGCGTCTGATCAATGCTTCTGATTTAGATGAGGCATTCACAAATCCTCCTGTCTTAATTTCTATGTGCCACACGGAACAGAATAACTCTAATCAGCTTAATGTTGGCTAATAATATGCTTCCTTGATGTGCTTATAGTGGTCTACTTTACAAGAGGCAACAATGATTGGTCAAGTTCCTGAAAGCAGATACCGATCAGGAACCCTGGCTCCTCACACGCCTTTGCCTTCAGTAGACGCTCAGCGCCGGATGTGGGAGAAACAGGTTGGTTATTTAAAAAAACCTGGATTCTAATGTTAATTTCAACTCAATTCAGTACCCACCGTTGAAGAACAGAACTCAAGTGTTTATGTTTCTCCTTTTTGTGTGGTCATTAAGGAACTTGAGAAGCAATTGACTGAAAAAGAAGCATCATTGCCTCCAGATTCAGCCATGGATGATGAAAATACTGTCACCCATTGTCATACGTATGCCAAGTGGAAACCGCCTTGCCTGCCGGTTCATGAAATCCCACAATCTTCAGGTACTTTCTTATGCGTTTCTGTTCACCTGTCAACAACACAGTATGCTTATAATGGTTTTCAACTGCAGGCGCTTTTGGACTTCATTGACGTTAGTAGATTGATCAAGCGTAATACTTACAGATTGGTACCTTCACTGAACCATATACTTCTGGTTTTTTTTACCACCAATTTATTGAAACTCTATTACTAATGTCATGTGGTTATAACAGGTGAAACCATTCCCACGACAGACATTTGGTGCAGAACAAAGTTGCTTGACATTGCAGGAGATTGGCCTCGTAAACAAACAAGAGGATTTGTTTTTGGAAATCATCTTGTTTCTTTCTAACACATATCACTTTCACTGTAAAAATCTAGTCTTTTCTTTAAACAAAATCATTACTTTTTGTTTTTCTGTGTGTTTGTTGTTGTATATACTAACATTGTTACAGTGTAAGCATTAAAAGTTACAATAGACCAGAAACTACCCATTTTTGTTAACTCAATTTTTACACAAGTTTCAATGAAATTGATTTTTTTTTGTTTTTGTTACGGGTTTTTAAAGGTTTTTATTTTTTATAGATGTTATAAAAGATGGTAAACTTCAAAAAAAAACATTACAATATTTGTTTATCAATTAAATTAAATTTTGTTCATAATTTATGTGAGAATACTTTCTGTAGAAAAAACAGTACATGTAAATTATTGGTAAAAATAAAAGAATAGAAAAAGATTAGTAAATCTAAAAAAAATCATTAAGAAACACAATCTTACTAATAGAGAAAGAATAGTAAAACATATTCACAAAAACTGACAAAATTTACTAATGACAGATAAAATTTAATACCCATAATAGTTCTAAAGGTTATACAATGATTTTTTTTTTTTAATGAGAACATGTCATAGACTAAAAAGTAATAATAATTTCTTGTTGACAAAAAGAAAAACAAATATAATAATAATGCCTTGTTGTCTTAAAAAAATATTAACATTATTATAATAATGTCTTTTACGTGTGTGTGTGTATATATATATAGTTAAAAGAAAAAAAAGAAAAAGTCGTAGTTGGCTTTCCCAATCAAAACTCATTGATGTCCGTACACACCCAACACACTTCTTCCTCTCTCCCAACGGTCATATTTCTCCGACAATTTACAAACGGTCACTAGAGCCCCCCTCACCTTATTTTCCTACCGTTAGATTCGGAAGATCCAACGGCTCAGATAGATTAAGATCCCTCGTGTACCCACTCACTCACTCACTCTGCCCAACCCTCTCTAAAAAAATAAAACAATTTACTGTAAAAAGAAAAGAAAAGTTGCCAACTTCAATTCTCGAAGACCCAACAAGAAAACAAAAAAAAAAGTTCTCTCAAGTATGGTATTTGTAGAAGCTGTATAGTACCCCTTTACCACCCTGTAGAGAGTTAGTGAGAGAGAGAGAGAAACCAAAAGTGAGTGAGTGAGTGAGAGAGAGAGAAACAGAGAGAAGAAAGGAACAATCTTTTAGAGTGTTTGGATCTTGATCTGGGGTTCTTGAGAGTTTTGGATGTTCTGAAAGATCTTCTTCTTGACTTGGCAAACCGGAATGGCGAACCGGAATGGTGAACCGAGACTATCGAGTCTGTTCATCCAGCAACTTCGAGGTCGTTCTTCAGTAGTAGTCTCTGTTCGTGATGATGTGAACTCGTTGGTCGTCATTGTCATCTAGATGAGATTTTTTTTTTCTATAAAAGTTAAGGAATCCGATGATTGTTTTATGGTAGATTGATTTGAAGATAAAGTTTTTTTTAGATTAGTTCTGATCATTCTTTCATTCTTTCTTGAATATATAGAGATTCGTTTTTGGGGTGGGGCTTCAAATTCAATTCATTCTTCAATTCTTTTTTTGCATATTTAAGTCACAATTCATTTCTTCATATTAGGATTCACTTTGATTTCATTAAAAACCCAAAAGAAAAAAAAAAGGATTTTGATTTTTGAATCTTTGTTCATCGGATTCTATTTTTTAAAACTATCAATTGTTGTTTGTGCAAAACACACACACACACTTAGACCATCTCTCAAATTTTTTGGGTTGGGTAGATTTTGTAGAGGATGTTGGCAGGTTGTTCAAGTTCATCATTATTGTCACCGACTCGAAGATTGAGGAGTGAAGCAGTAGCAGCAACATCAGCAACAGTATCAGCACATTTTCCCATGAACACACAGAGATTGGACTTACCATGCAGTAGTAGCTTCACTCGCAAGGAAACTCCTTCAACCCGACCACTTGGACGAAGCATCTCACTCGACAACACCAACAACAACACCAAGCCGATCGAGCGCAAGAACAGTGGTTGTTCGCTTAAGCAGAACATAAAGCTTCCACCTTTGGCGACAACAAGAGGAAATGGAGAAGGGTTTTCTTGGAACAACGACAACAACAACAGAGGGAAGAAGAGTTTGAAGAGATTGGCGGAGGAAGACGAGTCTTGTTTAAGCAGAGCGAAGAGGACAAAATGCGAAAACGAAGGTGGTTTCTGGTTCGATCATTTTACTGGACAGAATACATCTACTCCAACATTACCATTTTCTTTGACATGTTCAGGTGATGGTGATGATGAAGGAAAGGTTTGCTTTGTGCCTAGTGAAGTCATCTCTCAGCCTTTACCGAGTAATACAAACTGGATTGATTCGGTGATCACTGAGTTAGCTGGTATAGGAGATAAAGACGTTGAGAGTAGCCGTCCTGCAGCAGTTAAGGAAGCTTCTGGATCATCAACAAGTGCATCATCAGAGAGTCAAAGCTTAAGCCATAGAGGAGTACCAGAGCCTACAAATGGTTCAAGGAACCCTTACACACACCGAGGAGGCAGCACAGAGGAAAGAACCAGCGGAAACATCAACAACAACAACAATCACAGGAACGATCTACAGAGAGACTTCGAGCTTGTTAATCTCCTCACTGGAAGTTTAGAAGCGATCAGATCGAGGAACATAGCGGCGATTAACCATTTCATTGCTAGAACCAGTGACCTCGCTTCTCCTAGAGGAAGAACACCAATGACTCGTCTTATAGCTTACTACATTGAAGCATTGGCACTAAGAGTGGCTCGTATGTGGCCTCACATCTTCCACATCGCACCACCTCGTGAATTCGACAGAACAGTTGAGGATGAATCAGGAAACGCGTTGAGGTTCTTGAATCAAGTAACCCCAATTCCAAAGTTCATTCATTTCACAGCCAACGAGATGTTACTCAGAGCATTTGAAGGCAAAGAGAGAGTTCACATTATCGATTTCGACATCAAGCAAGGCTTACAATGGCCTAGCTTCTTCCAAAGCTTAGCTTCAAGAACAAATCCACCACACCATGTTCGGATCACTGGCATCGGAGAATCCAAACTTGAGCTAAACGAAACCGGAGATCGTCTCCATGGATTTGCGGAGGCAATGAATCTTCAGTTCGAGTTTCACCCTGTAGTTGATAGACTCGAAGACGTTAGACTATGGATGCTACACGTCAAAGAAGGCGAATCAGTAGCTGTAAACTGTGTTATGCAGATGCACAAGACGCTATACGATGGAACTGGAGGAGCGATTAGAGACTTTTTGGGTTTAATCAGAAGCACGAACCCAATTGCTCTTGTTTTAGCTGAACAAGAAGCAGAACACAACTCAGAGCAACTCGAGACAAGAGTTTGTAACTCGTTAAAGTACTATTCGGCGATGTTCGATGCGATTCACACGAATCTTGCTACGGATAGCTTAATCAGAGTCAAAATCGAAGAGATGTTGTTTGGGAGAGAGATCAGGAACATAGTTGCGTGTGAAGGAAGTCATAGGCAAGAGAGGCATGTGGGTTTTCGTCATTGGAGGAGGATGTTGGAGCAGTTAGGGTTTCGGAGTCTTGGAGTCTCGGAGAGAGAGGTTTTGCAGAGCAAGATGTTGCTTAGGATGTACGGATCTGGCAATGAAGGGTTTTTCAATGTGGAGAGGAGCGATGAAGACGGCGACGGAGGTGAAGGCGGAAGCAGCGGTGGAGTTACTTTACGGTGGTCGGAGCAGCCACTTTATACGATCTCAGCTTGGACTATGGGGAGTTAGGGTTTTTAAAAAAATATATATAAATTTTAGGGTTTTAAAGACTTTAGAAAAAAAGGGGACAATGTTTTAAAAAAAAAAATAGGGGAAAAATGAATTTTATTCTTTCATTCATTTTCTGGGTGGGTAGGTATTTAAATTCTTTTATAAAAATTTGTAAGGATTAGAAGAAATATTTTGTATTAGTTTGAAATCTTTTACATTGTAACTGGGAAGGCTTTTCAATGTTCTTTAAATCAATAATAAAGTGAATTTTTTTATATATCTATTGCAAATCTAGAAAGTTTAGTGATATTTTACTTTGATAATTTTGTTCTTAAGGAAAAAAATCTTTAGAATTGAAACAACAAATGTATGTTTAAGAAACTAAAATCTACCAGTGTGAATGTTCATATGGGCCTTGTAAGAGAGTCAAGCCCATCGCTTTCTAGTAAATCTCATATCTCTAACTCTTGGTTTGATTATTTCTTATGTAATGATAGGTCAATTAATATATCACTTTTTAGTATCTAAATAGTATATACTAAAGAAAAATATCCATTATACTTTATAATTATTTGACTGACATTTTTTATAGGAAAAACAGATAAGTACAATTTTAATTTTAATCTATATAGTATATAGAGAGAGATTTTTATTAATATAATTATTGTTGTTAAAAATATAGATATAATTATTATGACTATATTTAGGATATATATGTATATATAACTACTAATGACTTCAAATCAATCACTATACACAAAGTTTTTGTTTACAATTAAAACTATGTAGATATCAATCTAATTGGTATAATTACCCCTAGTATCTTTTTGAGTAATTCTTCTTTTTAGTTTAGACGCACGGAAGTATTTGTCGAGTAAGTAGTGATTTCAAATCAATCACCATTAACAGATTTGATTAGAACTTGTTTTTGAGGTGAAAACTAAATCAAATTTGTAAAATAAAACTTAAGAAAATAAGAAGTTTGCTCAAATCCTAACCGCAAAAAGGTACAATTTACTTTAATGATAAAAAGGTACCAACTTGAACATAGTTTTATGCAATAAGAAAAAAAACAAAGGACAAGTTGCACGGTTTTGTCTCCTACGTACTCCTTCTTTGTGGTCCGCCGATCATGTCCTTATCATTCATCTTATTTATTTAATTTTACAGTTGTTTTCTGATGTTTATGATGTCAGTTCTGTAATATTTTTGTCGTCTAAGCTCGAGTCTTATCGCTTGGTGTGTCACTATCCAAAATAGAAACAAGGGAAAACAACAACACCAACAAATAACACAAATCGGTATCGTTAAGCTTTTCGACTAGTGATATTTTCTTACGTATAATTTATCAATTGGTGTATGGAAAAGGCTGACGGAGAACCATACAATGAGGTTGGTCGGAAAGTAGTTCACTATTGAGTGGTGAACACATTTCAGATTATATGTGTGGTCGGTAAAACATTCAATTCACCTAAAAAAAAAAACACAGTTTTTTTGTGTGTGTGCACAAAGTATAAACCTAAATCAATTAATAAGATATAAATTAACTAGCTATAATCTTTTATATCTTTCATTAACTAGCTATAGTTTCCCAAAATAAAATATATAAATTAGAATTACATTTTTTGGTCGTTATACAAGAAAGAAAATGTTATTCGTTAGAGAAATATGTATACAGTTTGTAGATAAAAATAAAATAGTACTATGAATAATCATATCTGAAAGACACATAATTGTTGTATAGTCATTATCGATCAAAGAATCGACAATTAATGGAGATAGAGATTTTTACGTGTTCGAAACTTGGAATATACCACACACGAGGAGTCGAGGACCTGATGAGGGCATTAATATCTACCAAACTCATTTTCGTGCCGAATAAAAACATATACCAATTTATATCAAAAGAAAAAACATAGATATTCAATTTCGTCAAAAGTATCCTACCTAAAAACTAATACTACAAAGTTCTTGTTTCTTTTGGGTCACAAGTCGAAAATTCTAAAACAATTGCACGTACTCACAATCATGAGTCGCAAAAATTGTATGCACGACTTTGTTCGTTTATAAAGGTTTGTGACTGTGTGCGGCTAGCAAAGGAACTAAGATTGTACTATAACAGTATCACTCAAATTTGAACATCTAGTAATCTATATATTGGACGATCAATCATTTTTTTAATCATATAATGTTGATTTTCGTACGCTTACAAATATCCTCATATTTAGAATAAGTTTCTTAAATTGTGTCGGCTAGAACATGATATTTTAATTATGAATTTTAATGGAATACCTAGTACCTACGTGTAGCCTATCCAAAATACCGAAAAAGACTGTATATTGTATAGTTAATTAGAACTTAGAAGAAGAGCATGGGATCATCATACATTATTGAAAAGGATTGCACATGACATCACTTCATAAACAGTGGATTCCATCTTCCCAATCGTATTTTGAACAATTTAAGTTTATTACTATTATTTTTGTTTTGTTTTTGAGCTATATATATAAAAAAATCCATGGTTGCGGTTGATTGCTTATTCATTCCGTAACCTTTCGGCCAAAAAATATAGCATCAGAAGAGATTTTAAATATTATGATTCTATATATAGCAATTTTATTGCCTTTTTTTTTTTCGAGTGGTCAACAATAACATGAATGATTCGAACCAAATTCCTAAAACAAATCTATTAGTTTTGACTGTTATATAAAAAATAATACTTGGTGTTCAACAACAATAAAAAACTAAATAATATTCTTAAGTAGTTATAATATGTAACCACCATTTTATTATACAATATGCATTTTGCATGTTACTATAGTTAGTAAACGAAATCCATATATTGAGAAAAATGATATATAATAATACTATAAGCTTGACCATGCAACTTTTAAGAAAAAAAAAAATTAACCATCAAAACGTCTCAGTACCTGCCTAGAATCTATGGCACTCTAGCTGAATCAAAACTCAGCATCCTATCCTTTACTAGCTTTTCATCACTTTTATTCCACGAGCAGCCAATATTGAGCTTGCCAACATTTGCTTTTATCAGTGTATAATGTTGAAAACATCGCCTAAATTAATCAAAGTATATGTGTTTTTGGTTCATTTGCCCTAACCCAACTAACCTATAAAAATAATTGGAAAATACGATCTAAGATACGTATGGGTCTAAATTTGCATCGTCACGGAAAAATCCACAATTACACGTCCGTGACACGTACATTCAAACGTGCCATGTTTTCCACTTCTCAGCAGCATCCACGTACACGTTCCCCATCTAATATCTATCTACGCGTAATTGGTGGCATTATCTACTGTATTTTTAAATTCAATGTATCCATGGAGCCTGTTTTGTTTCTTTTGTTCTGTATTTAATCATTCAATATTTCTATTTTCGACTTGTCAAGCCGAGATGTAAAATAATTGTCCGTCATATGATTTTACGAGTTATCACGATGAGTGATAACTTATCACACATAACCGAATAAAATATCTGGTCGACAGAGAGAAAAAGAAATATCTGGTCGACAGAATGAAAAGTTTTGTCACATGACACGATGCATTCTCACTATTAATACAAGTATCATGTTACAAATATCTTTATAATAATAGTATATGTTTATGTCCGATGACATGAGGCTTAATGCTTGTGGAATATATATGTTTAGTTGAAATAATTGCAACTTTCGGCGATAACCAGGAGATGGCGTTGTTTTATTTGTTTAACATTCTCTATGTCAAATTGACCCATTTTTCTAATAGGGTCCTGAGGCTATTATTTATATATAGACTTCAATTCGTCCGAGATTATAACCAAAACCAGAAAGAGTAAAAAGTGGCAAATCAAACTAGTTCTGGGCAGATAACCGGAACCGAATGGACCGAACCGAACCGAACCGAATATTTCGGTTTCGGTTCGGGTTCGGATAAGGGGTAATAACCGATTGGATAGTATATTAGATATCCATGGATATCGGTTCGGTTCGGATATTACCCGATATCCATTCGGTTATCCGAAAATAACAGATCACATTAATAGCCCACTAATATTTATATATGTATAAGTCCAATACACCAAAGCCCATTAGGAATTTTGATAATATATCTCGTTAAGCCCACCATAAACATATCTATTATGTAATCTAAATAATCCTAAACGCCTAAACCTAATATCTTGCTTCCCTCTTCGCCGCGCCGACAACAACAAGAAGTGAAGAACGAAGGCAGAGAGTTGGTTTTGTTTTCACTTATCTGATCTTCTCTTTCGTCGATTCTTTGGTTGTATTCAAGGTAATTATCACTCAATGTCGTGAACTCGTGATTGTTTATAAAGTTTCTCATTTTCATAGATTCAATTCATTAAGGTTATTGTTTATATATTTATAATTTTGTAGATTTTCGTAGGCTCGATTATAAATCTATACTTATGATTAGTTATGATGCATATAGTGACTTTTTTGTTGTTGTTTGCATATCTCGATTGTGTAGATGCCTATTTCGTCCTGCCAAGAAAACTTTGTGGATGGAGAAGAAGATGAAGTTATGGGTGAGGGTGAGGAGGATTATATAAATGTTGAAGATGATGAAACCGGTTGCAAGAGGAAAGCCAAAACAAGAGCTACTGGGTCTACTTCCCAAGTAGAAATGAAAACAAGGTCTCCGGTGTGGGCTCATTTTACAAGGCTGCCAGATAATAGAAACAGATGCAAGTGCAACTATTGTTGTCAAGGGTTGAAGTGTGCGACCACTTCAGGAACTTCAAATTTGGCCAAACATCTTACAACATGCAAGTCATACATCGCTTGGAAGCAAAGATCGACTCAGCAAAATTTGAATAGCGGTAGTGGAGTTTCTACTGGGAACATGCAAGTGGGCAGAGTAACAGAAGCAGTTTTTAGAGAGGCATGTAATGAGATGTTGGTGTTAGGTGAGCTTCCTCTTGCCTTCATTGAAAGTATAGCATGGAGACACTTCTGCAGGCGGGTTCAACTTTACCAGCCACATTCCAGAAGGACAGCCACTCGAGATATTGTTCTAATGTATGTGAGCCAAAAAGATGCCTTGAAGAAAATGCTTGTAGCTCAGAAGCAAAGAGTTTCTCTCACTACTGATATTTGGGTCGCACAAAGCACAGGAGCAAGCTACATGGTAATTACTTGTCATTTTGTTGATTCTTGTTGGAGGTTGAGAAAGTTGATCATCGGGTTTAAGCATGTTTTGGACCATAAAGGAGCAACCATAGCTGATGTTCTTCTAGATTGTTTGGCAGAATGGGGGATAGAGAGGGTCTTCACAATTACAGTTGATAATGCTACAGCCAATACAAATGCTCTTAAGATATTTGTGGAGAAGTTTCAAGAAATAAGTCCTCATGCATTGATATTATCTGGTTGTATGATGCATGTCCGTTGTTGTGCCCATATATTGAACCTCATTGTCAAAGATGGTTTCAGTGAAATGAGTAAGAGTGTAGCTGCAGTTCGTAATGCTGTGGTGTATGTGAGAGCTTCAGGTAATAGGCTTGAATCATTTGAGCATAAGCTAGATTCAGGGAGAATTACTAGAGGTAGTTTGACTTTGGATGTCAGAACTAGATGGAACTCTACATTTCTCATGTTGACTAGAGCTCTTAAGTTTAGACACGGGTTTGACAAGATGGAAGCAGAAGACAAGCTTTACAGTGATCATTTTCTAGAAATGGATAATGGTCAAATGAGAGTTGGGCCTCCGTTGAAAGCTGATTGGGATAAGGTTGATGGATTGATTGATATTCTCACAGTCTTCTACCAATCTACATTAGTTGTTTCAGCATCTACGACGGTTTGCTCTCATAAAGTCTATAGTGAGATTTGTGATATTGATAATCATCTAACTACAGTGAGTAAGAGTGCTGATCTGGATTTAAGTGTTAAAGCTGAAGCAATGAGAGGGAAATTTGACAAGTACTGGGATGGTTTAGATAATATCAATAGGCTTTTGATTATTGCTAGTGTCTTTGATCCTAGGAATAAGATGAAGTTTGCTAATCTGTGTTTTGAAACCCTATATGGTAAAGGGTCGTTGCAATCTAAGTGGCTTGGTGAGTCAGTATCTGATGTTATGGTTAAGTTGTTTGAGGAGTATAATACAAATCGATCTAACCCACCAGGTTTTGCATCATCAGCCTCTCAAGGTGGGACAACTGCTGGAGGACATCGCCCTGCTTATCATGTTGCGGATGTTGAAGTCAAAGTGGGGACTGAGGGGATGGCTTCTGTTTACAACAAGTTGGTTAATGAAGAGGGATATGATGAAACAAAGACAGAGCTTGATATATACTTAAAGGAAAGCGTTGAGAATCCAAAGAGCAGTTTATTAGGAACCGAATATGATGTGTTGTCATGGTGGAGGTTCAATTCAACAAGGTTTCCAGTTTTATCTGAACTAGCTAGAGATATTCTAGCTATGCAAGTTTCTTCAGTTGCTTCGGAGTCTGCTTTTAGCACTAGTGGTCAGATTCTTGTTCCACAAAGGAGTTGCTTAACTCATTACATGATTGAGGTCTTGATGTGCACTGAACAATGGATGAAGGCTGACCATCACATAGGTGAAAAGGGAGTGGAAAACTTTGCACAAATGGTTGCTGATATTGAAGAGCAAGATCAACTTGAAAAAGGTAACACATCCAGATTTTAAGTTTACCAATTGTCTGCCTTTTGTCTTGTTGTCAATGTTTAAAAGCTTAATGATTATATGTTTTTCATTGTGTAGAGTTTCAGTTCGCAAGTGAAGAACAAGGCAATTAAACAAACACACGACAATGACTCATGTACCTTTCTTAGTATTCCTTCTTTTTAAGAACCGAGTATATTATTATGTATTCTGACTTTGTGATCTAATATATTTCAGGCAGTAGGAGAAAAAAAGAAGTTGCAGATGGAAGAACTACCAGTTTGATTCTACTACTTTTCAAATCTCAAACTCTAAACCTTATTCTCCTTTAATCTCTTTAACTCTTTCTACCTTTTGAAACTTGATATCTGATAACATGTTCTTATTGTTGGGATTGTTTTGAATGATTGTAACTTTTGAACTATTGTACTTGTAGTTTCGGATAATTTTGGGTGTTATTTAGTAGGTTTGTATATTTAAGAACCAAACCCATTAATAACCGAAATTTTCGGTTCTGGTTCGGTTCTTATATCAACTATCCAAACCAACCCGAACCGAATGAGTACCGAACCGGAACCGATCCGATTAGATTCGGTTCTCTTATGGATAGTAAATTCAATATCCAAAATACCCGATACCCGAATGGATATACCCGAACCCGAACCGAATACCCGAACGCCCAGGACTAAATCAAACCAACAAAGATGCCAGCTAATAGCACAATGTATGAGTTTTGTCTTTGTGTGCACTGCTGACAGTACTTATTAGTGCTTTTGCTTGGATTCTTTGCCCAACCAATTAGAAAACAAGGAATTCTCTAATTCGTGCTTACGTTCCAACCATTAATTTTCCTGTCCGTTCTTATATTCATAAAACATTATCATTGTACGTACGAAGATGATGAATATACATTATTAGAAAGTTCGAAAAACTAACCACCCCAATTCGCTACTAGCCTTTACACGTTTTTGTTATGTGTGTCTCACAGATGCAGTATTGTTGACACTGATCGTTCGTTCTGATGTTACGGTATTATGGTTTAAGTAACAAAAAAAAAAGAGTTTCTGAATAACCCAAATACATTGACTAACATTGATATATATGTTCAATTCAAATTCTTGGTTCTTTAGTCTTTTACATATACCACTATTACTTTAGACTATTATAGTGGTACATACGTACGTACTCAAGAAAAAGATCGAAATGACTTCGCACGCGCCATGACCCTTGACCGTCGATCAAATAAGACTTGGACGCGTTTGTTACCAACTTTACCATACATATCCTCTTTCTTTCGTTTGTTTTAGTATTTGTTTTGATTCAGCATATCTGAGGTATCTTAATCTGAATACTGTACATGTGTCTCAAATCAAATTATACTTTTGATATACAAGTCGGTTAAATCAAATTCTTATAGAAATTATTCTTTTGTAAGAATTAGAGATTAGAATAATAAGAATAATAATTTAAGATGTAATATTACTATATTAGTGAAGTTTTATCAGCTACACTTATTGTAATTGTAAAATAGTAAATTTATAAACACACAAACTTTTAATATATAAATAAATGAGGACTGCGTCATTTACATTATACTTTTATTTCTATGAATGGTATATAACCCCAAAAATAAAATAAAAATCTAAGAAAGATTTAATTTACAAATCTCTTGCCAAGTTCGACTAAAAATGTGATAATTTCAGCTATATGAAATCACGGTGATATTAATTATATGAAATCACGTGATTTTAGCTATATTAACTCATGGTGCTTTCCACAAATGATTTCTGCATATTCAAAACAAATTCACATGTTAAATACTATTTAATAAATAGTCATTCACCTTCCTTTTATGTGTCGCTTATAAATAATTAGATTACTTTTTCAGTAAATTTTATTATCTGCAGATTGCGGTAAAACAATCTTATCTTATCGAAAACACGTTTTCATAAACAATCACATTGAATTATGAAATCTTGTAGAGATTTTCTGTACTACACAATATTATCATTAATCATGTCTTATAAATTTATTGGAATCTCATCATATCGAAAGATTCTTTTCTTCCATGCGATGTTTTGTACTGTGTTATTATTATATGAAATGAAATAATCCAATTTAGTTAAAAAATGAGGATGGGTTGTTTAATTTCATCTTATTACTTATATAGTTATACAGTAAAACCTCTATAAATTAATACTCTATAAATTAATAAACACTATAAATTAATAAATTTTGCTGGTCCTAAGTCGGGTCAGTGCAAAAATTAACAATATTCGATAAGATAATAAGACAATAATTTTTTCGAAATCTCCTTATAAAATATGGTCCCAATAATATCATAAATTAATAATTATGTAAAATTATATATATATATATATATATACTGATATAATAGTGTATGTTTCTCCTAAAGCTCAATTCTATAGAACAATTGTAATGTTGTATTTTCAACCTATAATGATATCTCTAAAATATTTTATAACATGTCATACAAATAATTAAATTTAAAGTTTTAATTTTTAGATATGCATCATTTACAATTTGATAATTTGACAGATTATTAAAATAGGAGAATTGATATTATTATTCATAGATTTGAATTTATGTGTCTCATGTGTATAAGTCAATTTGTCTATAATATTTGTAATTTATTGTAAATAGTGCTTTCTAAATATTACAAGTTCAATTCCTAAACCATAAAATTTATAACATCCGAAAGTTTAATCTTATTTTGCTATAGTTGTTCCAATTCATAATTTTTTAAAAAATAAACAATTAAAAATATATCTATAAATTAATAATTATTAATTTACACTATAAAATAATAATTATTAATTTATAGATAAATTAATATCACTATAAATTAATAAAATGTCTTAGTCCCAACATTATTAATTTATAGAGGTTTTACTGTATGTGCTAATCTTGGAACCTCTTCAATTCTGTGAGGATGATATTTTTTTTTTGTATATTGTCAAGATATTATTTTTATTCTAAAACATGTTGACTTCAAACTATATCACAAAACAATATTCAGTGAAGTTTTGAAGGATTTAGAAATCTTTTCCACATTTCATTATAAAAAATTCTTAAAAAATGTAAGATTGTATTAAATAATGTATGCTAAAATATACAGTATATACATGACAATTTTGACGTATATATATAAGAACATTATTATTATTATTTATCCAAATATCATATATAATATGTATGAATACCAAACATATAAAATTTAAAATATATTACACGTAAATAATATACCTAATCAAGAGTTTGTGAAACATTAACATGAAAAACGCGTCGGGAACAAAAACTCTTGCATGAAAATTCCGTGTAGAGTTTTGTTGGAACACGAATCTCGTCAATATATCCGTTGGCAAAAGTACTATCTCACGAAATACATGTGAAAATTTTGTATATTTATGATTTAAAACAATCGTTACATTATTTATTAATAAATAAATAATGATTTTAGTTAAACTTTTTATTCGTTTTAAAGGCAAAATATGCTTAAACTAGATAGAGTTTTAGATATTATATTAAATAAAATAAAAATAGAATTTGCAAAGCGCGCACTTGGTTAAATAATATTATATTTATACATTTTTTTAAAACTATAGCATGATACTCGTGTGAAGTTTATATGGTCAAACATCTAAATGTTTATACGTTACAAAAAAAGTTTCACATAATTTTTTATACATGTTAGATTCCATTGTATTGATTTTAATTTTAATTTTATATATTCAACATTATAGAAAAAGATATATTAAATTCTATAATACGATATTTATAAACTACAAATTAGAAAACAAAAACATTACTAAGATTTACTCTTTGACATATTCACATAAAAGTTATTATTTTTATTAAGTACAAATTACAAAATATAAATATATATATATAATATATATCTATATTCAAATGCTTAGTCATTTTATTAGTTGGATAAAAACGAATGGTTAGTCTTGTACATATATCTAATTCTTACAAGACCAACTCATCGATTACAAATGGATGTGGAAAAACAAATCTATGACCCATACTTTTCTAATTTAGGATAAAAAATAAATAGATAAAACAATATCCAACAGATTCATTTCATACGACAACAAATACAAGAAATAAAAAAAAATACATGGTTAAACAATAAAACTGCAAAAAATTTGCACATAAATAATAATGACAGCCAAAATAAAATAAAATAAATAATTTTATTTACTTAACAATTAATTTAATAAGAGACTCGAGAGTTGAAGCATATATATAAACACACATATCCCCTCCCATTTGCGTCACCGTCCATAAATCAGAATCCTGACACCATTTGTGTCTGTCACCACCAAACCCTTCTTTTCTTCTCCATTCTTTTTCCTTCTTCTTCTTCTTTGCTTTGTTTCTGAGTTACGATTTGTGATTTCTTCGCCAACACAGAAGAAAACCCAAAACGAAAGTTTCCAAATTTCAGAAGATTTCTCTGTTTGTTTTGTTTTTTTCATTGTTCTTGTTTGATTCTTCAATCAAATCACAAAAGGGTTTTGAGATAACCCCCGTCAATGGGTGCAGGGTTCTCTCTGTTTCACAAAAACTTATCGTCTTGTTATGGAGATCGAGATCTGACCAAGCCTGGTTTAGGAGATTTGCCTGAAAGTTGCGTGGCGTTGATCCTCAAGAATTTGGATCCGGTTGAGATCTGCAGATTCTCGAAGCTGAACAGAGCTTTTCGTGGCGCCTCTTGGGCTGATTTCGTCTGGGAATCGAAACTTCCTCCTGATTATAGATTGATTCTCGAGAAAATCCTCGGTGGGTTCCCGGAGAATCTGCGTAAAAGAGACATCTTTACTTTTCTCTCTCGAGTTAATTCATTCGACGAGGGCAACAAGGTTCGTCCTTTTTTTCTTATAGATTTCTTTCGCTTCAAGTTAAATTTTTAGGGTTCTTCTTTTTTTGGGGATTTATTTGTTAACTGATTCCCATTAACGGTTTTAGGAAATTAGAGAAGAAATTGATTCGATTTGTTTGATGGTTTTCTGCAGAAAGCTTGGGTAGATAAACGAACCGGTGGGCTCTGTTTATGCATATCGGCTAAAGGTTTATCGATAACCGGAATTGATGATCGGAGATACTGGAGTCATCTTCCGAATGATGAATCTCGGTGAGTTTTTTTCATTAGATCTGATGATGATTACATGCATCATGTGCTTATGGATGCTTGTGTTTGTGGGGTGTTCGAAGCTTTTATGTGCAAAGTTTTGTATATTTCCTCTGTGTTCTTGTTAGATTCGTTGGTTCAATTAGTGTATGATGTTTGCGACGATTGAAAAAGGCGACATTGTTAGTTGAATTAAGGTTGTTAATGGATTCAAATCCTAACTTAAAACCTAATGTTTTGTGATGCTATAGTTTTCAGATGTGATTTAATTTTGTTTTTTTTGTTGTTGTTGTTGTTGTTGTTTCTTCTGTTCAAAGTTTTGATCTTTCCTCTGATTTCTTGTCTCGTTGGTAAAATTATTGATTGATGTTTGCTATGATTGTGAAGTGTAGTAAGGCTGAATTGGATACAAAATCCAAACTTTTGGCTAATGTTTTTGTGATTCTTAATTTGACGATATCCTATTTTTGTTGGTGATTCCTGCAGATTCTCTTCAGTAGCATATGTTCAACAAATCTGGTGGTTTCAAGTTGATGGAGAAATTGATTTCCCATTCCCAGCTGGAACGTACAGTGTTTTCTTCAGGCTTCATCTAGGCAAACCAGGGAAGCGGTTTGGTTGGAGGGTTTGTGACACAGAACAGGTTCATGGCTGGAACATTAAACCTGTTCGGTTTCAACTCTCAACTGAAGATGGTCAACATTCTTCATCCCAATGCATGTTAACCGAAGCAGGGAACTGGAGTCATCACCATGCTGGAGACTTTGTGGTCAGTAAGTCGAAAAATTCATCGACGAAGATTAAGTTCTCGATGACTCAGATTGATTGCACGCATACTAAAGGCGGGCTGTGTCTAGATTCTGTAGTTGTGTATCC
>NC_025691.1:32752779-32766362 GCF_000633955.1 Camelina sativa | reverse complement strand
GGGGGGGGGGGGGGGGGGGCGTAAATTAGAAAACTCAGTGTAAAGAGAAAAAAAGAAAAGAGAGGGTAAAATATTAAGTACTACCAGTTTAGGCTCTTTGTTTCATTGTTTAGGTCCAAATGTAAAACTTTTTTGAGTTTGAAGTTGAAAGAGTTTATATATATTTTAACTTCCTTATTATACAATTCTACTGTTGAAAAGTTGTGTGGGAATTGAAACGCAGCGTGTTGTGCTAATTCGGTTGAACCGGTTCGGAGATAAGATAAGCGTACTTGTCTGAAAGTTTCTCGCTGTTCCAACGTAAACAATTTGACCTCTTCTTAAATTGGATAGAACTAACTAATTTGTTAGATAGAATAATCATTTTGGTTCAAGGAGAGATTTCTAAATAACCAGACATTGAACCGGCTCAAAATTATTCGGATGATTTGTAAAACTAACTTTGATTCAGAAATCCCGTTGGTTCAAGAAAAGGTTTCTAGATAACCAGCTATCTGTGAACCGACATTAAACCAGCTCAATATTATTTGTAAAACCAATTGATTCAAATTTAACAATTCCCCCAAATCGGAGGTTTTTCTAGGGTTTTAATTCTAAGGAGAGATTCATTTCGGAAGCAAAATTTTTTTGGGAGAAGATGAAGAGGAGATGGGTTGCGATTACGGGGAAGATATTTGGGCATCCGCTTAATCTGGTTAAAGGTACTCTTTCTCTTTTCTCCGGACGAGCTTTTTCTGGTCATAGAGAGATATTGAGAAATGGGCTGAGTGATATCAAGTTAGACGATGCAATTGGGTTGTTCGGTGACATGGTCAAGTCTCGTCCACGCCCTTCCACTGTTGATTTTAACAAATTGTTGAGTGCCATTGCTAAGATGAAGAAGTTCGATGTTGTCATCTCCTTGGGAGAGAAGATGCAGAATCTGGGAATTTCACACAGTCTCTATATGTACAATATTTTCATTAACTGTTTTTGTCGCCAGTCTCAGCTCTCTCTTGCTTTGGCAATGCTTGGGAAGATGATGAAACTCGGCTATGAGCCTAGCATTGTCACGCTTAACTCCCTGCTCAATGGTTTTTGTCATGGGAATAGGATTTCGGATGCTGTATCCCTGGTTGATCAGATAGTGGAAATGGGATATCAGCCTGATACATTCACATTTAACACTCTAATCCATGGACTTTTTCTTCATAACAAAGTTTCTGAAGCAGTGGCTTTAGTTGAACGGATGGTTCAAAGAGGTTGTCAACCAGATCTGATTACTTACGGTGTGGTGGTAAACGGATTATGTAAGAGAGGTGATACTGATTTGGCTTTAAGATTGTTGAAGAAGATGGATCAAGGGAAAATAGATGCCAATGTTGTAATCTACAACACAGTCATCGATGCTCTTTGCAAATACAAGCATGTGAATGATGCGCTTGACCTATTCAACGAAATGGAGAACAAAGGAATTAAACCGGATGTTGTTACCTACAACTGCCTCATTAGTTGTCTTTGTAATTACGGACGATGGAGCGATGCCTCTCGACTCCTGAGTGATATGATTGAAAAGAAAATCCACCCCAGTGTATTTACGTTCAATGCATTGATCGATTCGTTTGTGAAAGAAGGGAAGCTTTTGGAGGCTGAGAAATTGTATGAGGAGATGATTCAAAGGTCTATCGATCCTAATATTGTCACGTTCAATTCATTGATCAACGGGTTTTGCATGCACGATCGTCTAAACGAGGCGAAGCATATGTTTTCTTTGATGGTTAGCAAGGATTGTCTCCCAAACGTAGTGACATATAGTACTCTTATAAAGGGATTTTGCAAGTGTAAAAGGGTAGATGATGCTATGGGGATCTTCTGCGAGATGTCTCAAAGAGGATTGGTTGGAGACACAGTCACTTACAATACTCTTATCCAAGGATTTTTCCAAGCTGATGATTGTGATAATGCCCAAATGGTATTCAAAAAGATGGAATCTGATGGTGTGCCTCCCAGTATCGTGACTTACAACATTTTGTTAGATGGACTTTGTAAAAACGGGAAGCTAGAGAAAGCATTGGTGGTATTCAAGTATATGCAAAAGAGTGAACTGGAACTTGATATATTCACATATACTATAATGATTGAAGGGATGTGCAAGGCAGGGAAGGTGGAAGATGCGTGGGGTTTATTTTGTAGCCTCAGCCGTAAAGGAGTGAAGCCTGGCGTTGTAACCTATAATACCATGATCTCAGGATTTTGTAGTAAACGCCTATTACAGGAAGCAGATGCCTTGTTTAGAGAAATGAAAGTAGATGGGCTTCTCCCAGATGATCGTACATATAATATGTTAATCAGGGCACGCCTTAGAGATGGTGACAAAGCAGCATCAGCAGAACTCATCAAAGAAATGAGGGGTTGCAGGTTTGCTGGAGATGCTTCAACCTTTGGCTTGGTGACCAATATGTTGCATGATGGGAGATTGGACAAAAGCTTTCTCGATATGCTTTCTTAAAACAGTTGAATCCTCAAGAAAAGAGGAGTGGTAGGCATCCGTGAGGTCAATCAAGTACGTATGTTGTTTCCTGTACACAAAAAAGTTTCTGAATCTGTTTCTAACATGTAAAAACCAGCTTTCGTTTGCTAAATCTTAGTATAGTGTTCTTTTTTTTTTTTTTTTTTTTTTNTTTTTTGGCGCAATGCTAAGGAAATAATATAGTGAATGACCCTTTAATGGATAAATTTTAGTGAATTGACTGAGCAAGTCGGTACTAATGGTATATATCTTACTATTATGGTTTAGGTGAGGTTCAATTCACAGGGCACTTAATTCGTAGAATATTACTCGATTTGTTGTTGATTAACTAACGGGGTGAAAGGCTACAAAAACACAGCTCTGGTTTGATCTCCGATGGTTTTTTTTCTTTCTGAAATACTTGTTACTTGTTACTTTTACAAGAATAAGAGATCATTTCTTTGCCTGTTGTTGACTTGTTTCCAAATCTTTAAAGATTGGTGTCTCATATGCTTTGTACATCTGTTGTCTACTCACAGTAGAATCTGTGAATTGAAAATGGAAACCATACATTGCTGTAGAATTCTATACAAAGAACCGTGTAAAAACCAGCTTTCGTTTGCTAAATATAAATGAATCTGGTTTGATCATAGTGCTTTCTGATGGGGGGTTTTCTCTGAAATGCTTGTTGTTACTTTTAAGATTGGTCTCTCATATGATTGGTGTCTACTCGCAGGTAGAATCTGTGAATTGAAAAAGGCAACCATACATTGCTGTAGAATTCTGTACAAAGAATCAAGATCAAGCTGCTTCAATCATGACGCTTTGTCAGATTACTTTAGGGACTTTTCCAATGAAGATTTGGAAGATAGATTGGTTGGAGAGAGAGAGAGAGAGAGAGAGAGAGAGAGAGAGAGAGAGAGAGAGAGAGAGAGAGAGAGAGTTGTTTGGTTTGGCCAGGCTTCTATGAGATTACATATCTTCTCAGAAGAAAGACCTGAACGTTTCAGACAATTAGCTTCTTAGAATAAAGTGCTTGTGTTACATGTATTTCTTAAAAAAGTTTGGTTGTTGTATTGTGTAAGTTTTATGAAGTTGTCTTATAATTGATAATTAGGTTAATCTATTCGTTCTCTATATAAACATATCTAACCTAAATGCCTTTAGTCACCCACAAACTCTCATCTCATAGTTAGTGGCAGGGAACCTAAAAAGGTTCTGTCATTTTGCAGCCTCGTTATTTTTCTCATTCTAGAATTTGTTTGCCTTCTTCATATATGGAAATTATATATATTGATTGTGGTTTCAGAATAGAACTTGCATATTTGTTCTGAGTTCTCCAAAACCATTTTTTCCTTTTTAGTTTGTTAGGCTACAATCTTACATTCATCTTCTAAATCCGTGTGAGTTAGAAAATTAGTGTCACGCTTTTGTACATTGAATGAAGTTTTTATAAATCCTTGAATGACAAATTCCTTTTTGTTTTGCAGATTTTGACGAATTGTTTCTGAGGCAAATCATTTTTGGGTGTGTCTATATACTCTTGGTTCTGTTCTCTGTATTGTCTGGACATACTTGAAAGATGCAGACATTAAGGTGTATATACATATATATATATATATATTGATGATGGTGACAAAAAGCTGTGTCTGGTTTCCTATATAGATGATGGTGACAAAAGTTAGAACAATGGAGACAATAGTAAATTTATGATCTCACTTAGAATTAGCATTTTTCAACATATTGACTTCATTCATCGTTCGGTTTATCTAGACCGGAGTGATTCAATTGAAAACATTAATTGAAGAAAATTCGGCTTAGAGACGACTAAAAAAAAAATATCCTTTTAAAAAAGAGCAAAGACCGGTTTAAGAATCGACATTGAACCGAGTTCTCTCGATTATAGGGTTTATTGGATTCAATGATTCAACAATGTCGAAGCATAATCACGAGGATGAGGAGATCGATTGCGGCGATTTCGATGACGGGCAAGAGATATATTCATCGGCTTACTCTGGCGAGAGGTAATCCTGGAAGCATTCCTGCTCTTTGTTGGAGACGATCTTTTTCTGATTACAGAGAGATATTGAGTAGGCGAAATGGGAAATTACAGGATTTGAAGTTAGACGATGCAGTTGGTCTGTTTGGGGACATGGTACAGTCTCGTCCTTTGCCTTCCATTGTTTATTTCAGCAAATTGTTTTCTGCAATTGCTAAGATGAAGAAGTTTGATGTTGTATCTCCTTTGGGCGAGCAGATGCAGAAGCTGGGGATTTCACACAGTCTCTATACATACAGTATTCTCATAAACTGTTTTTGTAGACGCTCACAAATCTCTCTTGCTTTAGCTCTTCTTGGCAAGATGATGAAACTCGGCTATGAGCCCGATATTGTCACGCTTAACTCGCTGCTCAATGGTTTCTGTCACGGGAATAGGATTTCAGACGCTGTATCTCTTGTTGATCAAATGGTGGGAATGGGATATCGACCTGATACATTCACAATTAACACTCTAATCCATGGCCTTTTTCTTCATAGCAAAGTTTCTGAAGCAGTGGCTTTAGTTGAACGGATGGTGCAAAAAGGTTGTCAACCAGATCTGTTTACTTATGGTACGGTAGCTAATGGATTATGTAAGAGAGGTGATACTGATTTGGCTTTAACTTTGCTCGAGAAGATGGAGAAAGAGCAAATAGAGGCGGATGTAGTCATCTACAACACAGTCATTGACGGTCTTTGCAAATACAAACAAGTGGATGATGTTGTTGACCTATTCAACGAAATGGAGACCAAAGGCACTAGACCAGATGTTTATTCATACAACTCCCTCATAAGCTGCCTTTGTAATTACGGACGATGGAGTGATGCTTCTCGACTGCTGAGCGATATGATCGAGAAGAAAATCAACCCTGATGTGGTCACCTTCAATGCTTTGATCGATGCGTTTGTGAAAGAAGGGAAGCTTTTAGAGGCCGAGAAATTGTATGAGGAGATGATACGAAGATCATTAGATCCTGATGTTATCACTTACAATTCATTGATCAATGGGTTTTGTATGCACCATCTCCTAGACAAGGCTAAGCATATGTTTGAGCTCATGGTTAGCAAGGACTGTCTACCAGACGTTGTGACGTACAGTACTCTTATAAAGGGATTTTGCAAGTGTAAAAGGGTAGAGGATGGTATGAGGATCCTTTTGTTTGGTTTGAATTGAGGTTGTATATGGATGACTTGTCTGATACATTTAGCACAACAACAAAAAAACAGAAATTTTAATTGATTTTTTTTTTGTTATTTTTTTGAAAGTAGAGAGCTTGTTCGCTTCAGAGAAAGTTATCGTTTTGAAGACACACACTAACGGAGTTCAATGTCTCTGCATTTGGAGTGTTGTTGAATCAAGATAAACTAAATCGATCTATAAATTGACTATGAGCTCATGCAAATTATAAAGGCTTTTCATGTTCAGATATGATGAAGTTGTGGTAATGAAAACGCTGCGTTGGGTGCCTAATGGTGACACTAGAGTCACTCACTAGTCACTACTAACCAAGGACTTCATTCATTGTCCGGTTTAGTGATTCAATTAGAAATTTCGCAGAATCTTTATATAATTTGGAAATTGGAAATCAGAGTAAAATAAAAAAAAATGATAAATTGGAATTTCAAAGGCTGTATAAAATTATCAAAAGAAGAATTTGGCTTAGAGACGACTAAAAATAAAATAAAATAAAAGCAAGGACCGGTTAAAGAAAACCAGCTGTAACGGAATCAACATTGAACCGCCTGCTCTCGATTACATTAGGGTTTATTCGATTGAACCATGTCGCTGCTGGATTGATCAGTGAATAATACACAGTACTGGGAAAAGCCATTTCGAAGCAATCAAGAGGATATGAGGAGATCGATTGCGACGGGGAAGAGATATTTCCAACTGGCCAGAGGTAATCCTGGAAGCGTTCCTGCTCTTTGTTGGAGACGATCTTTTTCTGATTACAGAGAGAAACTGAGTAGACGAAATGGGAAATTACAGGATTTGAAGTTAGACGATGCGATTGGTTTGTTCGGTGATATGGTTCAGTGTCGTCCTTTGCCTTCAATTATTGATTTCAGTAAATTGTTGAGTACCATTGCCAAAATGAAGAAGTTTGATGTTGTCATCTCCTTGGGCGAGCAGATGCACAAGTTGGGGATTTCTCATAATCACTATACTTACAGCATTTTGATTAACTGTTTTTGTCGACGCTCTCAAGTCTCTCTTGCTTTAGCTATTTTGGGGAAGATGATGAAACTCGGCTATGAGCCTAGCATTGTCACGCTTTCTTCGCTTCTCAATGGATACTGCTGCCACAGTATGAGGATTTCAGAGGCAGTTGCTTTGGTTGATCAGATGGTGGAAATGGGATATCAACCCAATACGGTTACATTTAACACTCTGATTCATGGTCTTTTTCTCCACAACGAAGCTTCCGAAGCTGTGGCTTTAGTTGAGCGGATGGCTGAGAAAGGTTGTCAACCAGATCTGGTTACTTACGGTGTGGTGGTAAATGGAGTATGTAAGAGAGGTGACATTGATTTGGCTTTAAGTATTCTCAAGAAGATGGAGAAAGGAAAATTAGAGGCTGGTGTTGTAATCTACAACACAGTCATCGATGCTCTTTGAAAATACAAGCATGTGAATGATGCGCTTGACCTATTCAACGAAATGGAGAACAAAGGAATTAGAGCCAATGTTGTTACCTACAACTGCCTCATTAGTTGCCTTTGTAATTACGGAAGATGGACTGATGCCTCTCAACTACTTAGAGATATGATTGAAAAGAAAATCAACCCCAATGTAGTTACGTTCAGTGCATTGATCGATGTGTTTGTGAAGGAGGGGAAGCTTCTAGAAGCTGAGAAATTGTACGAGGAGATGATCAGAAGGTCTATACCCCCTGATACCATTACTTATAGTTCATTGATCAATGGGTTTTGTATGCACGATCGTCTAGACGAGGCCAAACAGATGTTTGAGTTCATGGTTAGCAAGCATTGTCTCCCAGACATAGTGACATATAATACTCTTATAAAAGGATTTTGTAAGTCTAAGAAAGTAGAAGAAGGTATGGAATTCTTCCGCCAGATGTCTCAAAGAGGATTGGTTGGAGACACATTCACTTACAATACTCTTATCCAAGGATTTTTCCAAGCTGATGATTGTGAGCATGCCCAAATGGTATTCAAAAAGATGGAATTTGATGGTGTGCCTCCCAGTATCGTGACTTACAACATTTTGTTAGATGGACTTTGTAAAAACGGGAAGCTAGAGAAGGCCTTGGTGATCTTTGAGTATATGCAAAAGAGTGAACTGGAACTTGATATTTTTACATATACTACTATGATTGATGGGATGTGCAAGGCTGATAGGGTGGGAGAAGCGTGGGATTTATTTTGTAGCCTCAGCCTCAAAGGAGTGAAACCTAATGTTGTAACCTACAATACCATGATCGCAGGCTTGTGTAGTAAACACTTACTACAGGAAGCAGATACCTTGTTTAGAAAAATGAAAGATAATGGGCCTCTTCCAGATAGCGGTACGTATAATACACTGACCAGGGTGCGCCTTAGAGATTGCGACAAAGCTGCCTCAGTAGAACTCATTAAAGAAATGAGGAGTCGGGGGTTTGCTGGAGATGCTTCAACCATTGGCTTGGTGGCCAATATGTTGCATGAAGGGAGATTGGACAAAAGCTTTCTCGATATGCTTTCCTAAATCAGTTTCATCTTCCTCTAGAGAAGGGGCAAAGTAGAAACAAGTTCTTGATAGGTTGCAACCACAAAGATGAACCATCTTTCCTTTCAAGCATCTGTAATCGACTCTTTGTATTACTTTTCTTGGGGATTACTTTTCGATGCAGTTAGGTGAGTGTACGTTTTATTGTGAAAGTTGTTTGTAAGCTGCTTCATGGACAGGACTGGTACTACTCTTTGTCAAGTCCTTGATAGGTTGCAACCACAACGTCAGTAATGCAAGTATTCAATAGGATTTTAAACTTCAAAAGACGTCTGATATAAGTAAAAAAGGAGAAAGAACTAGGAAGAAAAAGAAAGCAACTTTATTTGAAACAAGCTCAAAGATATTATTTTATATGTACAGTACAGTTTAATTAGAAACAAAGAAATTAGAAAACATAAATGAGACTTTTTATTCGAAAGCAAAAAAAAAAAAAAAAATCTTGTTCGAACTCTTAAGAAAGTTTTCAGATTCCCTTTGGAGCCACGCCAACGGAGTTCAAGGTCTCTGCATTTCGAGGCCTTTGCACACATTAACAAAAGACAGATTTGAGTTTTTCTAGTGAGTTTTTACAAAACTAGTTATATGTGATCTATGCAATTATATGATATATAGTTATAGAAAGAAAAGAAAAAAATTGAAGAGAGGTGATGTCTAGAACATACGTGGTGTATGGGTTAGGTCGGGTGGGATCAGATAAGATTGCTTTAGACTTATCTTGAATCTGACCTACTTTACGTAGCCAAGACTTGTTGATGAATTTGTCAGCGGAGGAAACACAATTCTCTGGATCATCGACCTCAGCTACAGCCGCTCTTCTGTTCTTTCTTGTACTGATTGCCGGAGCATGCACAAGCTGCTGCTTCAGGCTATGTCCGGCCATTAGCACCGTTAAACCAACAAAACCTCCTATTATAGCCACTGGTGCAAAATCTCCCGTTACAGAGAACCTATATTGAAACAAAAAAAACACTCCATACTGATCAAACTAAAAACGGTTATGGAGTCAACCTTTTATTACATACTCTATACGAGACAAATGTAAATACTGAAACTGAAACAATATATTTAGTATTTCTTATTTACTTGTTATATGTTTGTTTGGCGCCATCGGCGACTGTGGTTGCGAAACGACGAGGGCCACCAATTTGGTTTCCGACCGGTCGCATTTGGCTCTAAAAATACAAAAACAATAATAGACGTGTTCAAAATGTAAATATAACTAACATTTAACTACATTCTAGAATGGTCAAGAAAACAAAACTTACGGTAATTCTGAAAGCCATCTCGGTGAAAATTAATTTGCTGATCAGACTTGAGAATTGCTTCGAGAGAAAGATTTTGATTATAGTAAAACCAAAAAAAAAAGAAGAGAAAGATTGATTTATATACAAAGTGAGGATGAGACTATTTAGGATCTTTGTAACCAAGAATGGAGAAAAATTCAAACGGCATCTTATATTTAGCCATGCTGCAGACATTAAACCTTATCCATTGATTGAGTTTCTTTATTTTTATAAAATGTTAAAGGCTAACAATATTTAAACACCCAAAAAAAATGTATCTAATTTCTAGGTTTGTTTTTTTGGGGTCAAAAACTAATTTCTAGGTTGGTTATATATATATGTATCGGAAAAAAGAAACTATACAAGCGTAATGTTGTGTTCGGCATATCTCAAACACTGATAGTTTTTAACGGATCAGATGCGTGAATGATATGCTCTCAAGGTTTTCAAAAAACTTGGAAAACACAAAACATTTTGTTGGATTGATCGCTATGGTGTGTGTCTTGCACACTACAAGAAAACATGCCATTTGCGACGACTGTTTGTGACTGGTTGTTTAGTCGCAAATATTTGCGACGGTTTTGCGACTATTTTAATATCGATTAACGACCATACAAAATACGGAAGTAAAACCGTCGCAAATTTACGACGAAACAATAAAGTCACAAAAACGTCTCACCTTTGCGACCGAATATATACTCTTTTGTAACTGATATTATTTCGTCGCAAAACAAGATGCATTTTGTGACTACTTTGCAACTGCAATTTTGGTACGTGAGAGCCGTCGCAAATAAGTCGCAAAATAGAGACTTATTTGCAACGACTTTTTGGAGTATCATTTAGTAGCAAAGTCGTCGCTGCATGTCGGCAAAAAACGTTGAGAATGTGGAAGATATTGTACTCAACTTTTGCGACTACATTGAAAACAATCGCAAAAGAGACGCACCATGTCGGCAAAAAATGTGCTTAAAGAGTGTTAGGTGAACTGAAATTTTGTGACTCTTTCTATAATAGTCGCAAAACAGTGGCAAAATTTCTCTTATATATATGCCACCACTTCTTCTTTCATTTAAGAAACAAAAAAACGGGAGAAAGAAACAAAAAAAAAACGTGAGAAAGAGAAAAAAAAAGAGAGAGCAAGAAAAAAAAAAAAAAGAGAGAAAAAAAAATAATAATAATGTGGAACAATCCTTCAAGAGCATGGATGTACAATCAGATCAATCCGTTCACTAATCATATCTCATCGGATTATTCGGCGGGTGTGGAAGAGTTCATCGATTTTGCCTGTAGCCATGCACAAAATATCAGAGGTAGGTTTTACTGCCCTTGTGTAGTATGTCACAATTCGATCTCTCCTTCTCTCTCAATCTCTCAATCCTCTATCACTTTCTCTTTAAATCTTTTTCTTCTTCTCTCTCTCTCTCTCAATCGTCGATCTGATGCCTCCTAAGACCAAGGTTGCTTCCAGAGGTCGCGGTGGCAGAACCGCCAACGGTGTCCGAATCTTCAATTCTAGCAGATCCTCTTCTCATTCGTCGAACCCTTCTGAACGCACAGACTCTGCGACACAGTCTGCAACCCATTCACATCAAAGCCGTCCTTCACAGTTTCCCCCGACAAATCCAGCGCCAATAAGTAGTCCATTGCCGACTACAGATCCACCGTCGAGGACAAATCAACCGTCGAGGACAAACCAACCGTCGAGTAGTCATCCACCATCGAGGACAAACCAACCGTCGAGTAGTCATCCACCGTCGAGGACAAATCAACCGTCGAGTAGTCATCCACCGCGGAGGATACTTACACCGCCTCCGATTCCTCAACAAGCGCCTCTTCCTGTTCCTCACCCTCAACCGCCTCCGATTCCTCAACAAGCGCCTCTTCCTGTTCCTCACCCTCAACCGCCTCCGATTCCTCAACAAGCGCCTCTTCCTGTTCCTCACCCTCAACCGCCTCCGATTCCTCAACAAGCGCCTCTTCCTGTTCCTCACCCTCAACCGCCTCCGATTCCTCAACAAGCGCCTCTTCCTGTTCCTCACCCTCAACCGCCTCCTATTCCTCAACAAGCGCCTCTTCCTGTTCCTCACCCTCAACCGCAACCGGAGCTTGTTCCAGAGGGAGATAACGGCGACGAAGCAAACGAGGAAGAACAAAACCCTAATCAAAATGTCGATCACTACCAAGATCTGTTAGATGGTTTGCTAGCTCTTCCAGGCCGAGAACATCTACCACTCCTGTCTCAGCATCCTATCCCTGGAGTCGAAACTCTATGGTATAAACACTCTCTCCTCTTGTAATTTTTCTTTAAGTATACTCGGTATGTCACATAGAATCTTAAAAGCATGAATGTGTTCAATAGTTTGATCTTTAAGTATACTCGGTAACACTCTCTCCTCTTGCGGTAATAGGTTCACTAATCGATTGTTTGTTGTTTGTTGTTTGTTGTTTGTTGTTTGTTGTTGTTTGATGTTCAGTAAACGGTTGTTATTAGATATTCAATAGTTTCAATAGGTTATTGGTTCATATTTTCAAGTAGACTTACTCAGTTAATGTAACAGGTTTAACCGGCACAAAGGAAAGCTTTCTCGAGTCATTGCTGGAATCTTAAGGAGAAAGTTTGATGGGCCTTACTACAGTTGGAAGGTTACTCCACAACACATTCAAGAGCGATACTTCAGGACATTTGCGGTAAGTCAAATTATAGTTTTGACAATGCTTTAAACACTTAACTCTATATAAATGAATTGGTCAATTTGCTAACTTAAATGTTTTGTGTTATTGTAGCGGAAGTATAATTGGGATATCGGGATTACTGAGCTTGTTAAAGAAGGTTTCTTGAAGATAGCAAAGAGCAGGATGAAAGGCATTGTCAGTCAAGTTAGGAGGAGTGGTGTACAACCACCATGGATTGGTGATAAAGTATGGCCTATTATGTGCGAATATTGGAACACCCCTGATGCCATGGAGAGGAGTGAGAATGCTTCTCATTGCAGAAACTCGGACCGTGGAGGCCTTGGAGTGCACAAACACTTAGCTGGTCAGAAATCATATGTACAAATTCATCAAGAAATGGTAACACTTCTCTTTCCATCCACTTCACCTCAAAGTTTTTCTAATGTTTTCATAATTTAATGCTCTCACGGCCACTTAAGCTCCTAATGTTTTTCTAAAATTTTCATAATTTAATGTGTTTCACTATCATTGTAGGAGGAAGAGCTGGGGCGTCCTGTATCACTGGTCGAAGTGTTTCTTAAAACACACACTCGGCCAGATGGATCATTTGTGGATCAAAAAGCCAAACAAGTTGCTGAGACCTATGAGAAGACCATAGAAGACAGACAAACTGACACGGACAATGATGGTCCAGATGGTTCAGAGAGTTCAACACATCGAACTCTTTCCCTTGAAGAAAGAAATGAGATCTTCCTTGAGGTAATTCGTTTGTCTTTTGTGTGTGATTTTTCTTTGTCAATTTTGGTTTCTTAATGTGAATGATGATTGATGTTTATTCTTAGATTAACAGTCTCCTGGTTTTCTTAAATTTGTTTAATGAGCTATGCTTAGGAACCTAGAATATTTGATGTTGATTCTGCATTTGGTTTTCTGGTTTGTGCTGATTAGCGAATGTTTATCTTTTGGTTTAGTGTACTCAAACAGATAACAGAGGTAACCCATTTGGCCTTGGATCACTTGTTGAGACACTAAGGAAAAGAAAAAGGAAAGAGAGCTATGCGAGCTCTTCTGCAGCAACTCTTGCGGAGCTTCAAGATCAACTTCGGCGCAAGATATCTGAACATGAGTCTGAGAATGCACGACGTGATCAGGAACACCGAGAGTCTCAAGCTGTGATCAACAAGCTTGTCCTCTTCATCTCTGAAAAAATTCCTGAATACTCAGCTTTTACGGTTCCTCCTCCTGCAGCCACCCAACTAGCTATCGCGCCTACAACCACTGCACAACTCATCGATGGAGGCACCACACCACCCTCTAGTCCAGCTGCACAAACCCCTACCTCTAATACTTCTTCCAACTAAAC
>NC_025691.1:32723902-32752719 GCF_000633955.1 Camelina sativa | reverse complement strand
TTGTCAGCTTCTTATTAATTAATAACAAATAACAAATAAAAATTAATTAAATATTAAAATAATAATTTTATTTTTTAAGAGACGGTGGAGAGACTCTCCATTGTGGATGGCCTAATTAGTTATTTAGGCATGCACATCATTGCTTGTGTTCTTCCTTTTGCATGTCTCACTGTTCACACAATCGTTCAAGCATGAGCCTAACTTGTACCGATCCTCTGTTGTCATCGCAAAATTCCCAAAAAAAAAATAATCGTTAGATTCAAAAAATGATGGGTTTAGTTAAATATTGAATAGATAAATATTACGTATATATATATATATATTAAGTTTTCATGTTTGAAAAGATAATTTATTAGATTCACAACCACAACGTATGAGCTAGACATTTAAACCGTTCAAGAAAAGGAGTAAGCTAGTTTATACACATAGATCAATCCATAATTAAGTAATATTTACTTACTTAAGTTTTTGTCACGGTGGCACTGATAAATCATACAATCAAGAATACAAATTGCTTCTTCTGTGGTTCGCTTTGGTGAAGCTGCATGAGATACTGAATAAACATCAGAATCTGGTGAAGGAGAAGGAGACTTTGAATAAACATCAAAATCTAGTGAAGGAGAAGGAGAGTGATGATGATGATGATTTGCGTGAACCAGAATGTTCTCCATTCCCATTAGTACCATCATCACCATCATTAACATGGCTACACTCTTTGTGTTCATCATTTTTTTTTCCTCAGAGACTTAAGAGTTAATTAAGAAGCTGGGTTAAAGAGAAAGATTTGATTATGGTAAAACCAAAAAAAAAAAAAAAAAAAGAAGAAGAGAAAGATTGATTTATATATACGCAGTGAGGATGAGACTATTTACTATTTAGGATCAAGACTATTTACTATTTTGTAACTAAGAATGGAGAAAAATTCATATGGCATCTTATATTTAGTCATGCAGACATTAAACCTCTCATCCATTGATTGAATTTCCTTTTTTCTAGAAAAAATACCAAAGACTAACAATCTTTAAACACCAAATAAGAAAAAAGAAAAAAAAAAAACCCTTCTTTTAATTAATTTTTTTATTGAGAAAAATGAATGAAAAAAAAAATTCATCCCATTCCACCCTATTCTAATTTTCCCCACTAAACATATATATAAAACAATTAGCTCAACTAAAAAAAAAGAGATGAACAAATTGAAGAGGAATTACTGTCAATTTATTCCAGTAACATTTTTTAATCTTTATTTTCTTTAATAACTATACCATTTGCATTATATATTTTCGACGAAAAAAAAATAATGCTGTNGTTAATCTTTATTTCCTTTAATAACTATAC
Organism: Camelina sativa; assembly: GCF_000633955.1. Classification (NCBI taxonomy): domain Eukaryota; kingdom Viridiplantae; phylum Streptophyta; class Magnoliopsida; order Brassicales; family Brassicaceae; genus Camelina; species Camelina sativa. Next base: position 32,751,384 of record NC_025691.1, on the reverse strand, counting down.
CATTTGCATTATATATTTTCGACGAAAAAAAAATAATGCTGTTTAAAAATAAAAACTGTGAAAAAGAATTCACACAAATCTTTGTACGTACACGCAACATTTTAATAAACAGTTTTTAGCAGAGCTCTCAACTGTCTCTTGGTTTATGCGATTTTAACAAAATGATGAAACTTGGTTTTACTTTTAAGCGGACCATATATATTTATTTTGTTGGATCATGATCGTTATGGTGTGCGTGCCTCGCAATGTTTGGACATTTTGTTAGGTGGGCGTTGTTTTTGTGACAATTGGGAGCTACCTAGAGAAAAAACATTGCGTTACATTTTCTAATAACTAATTATATGAATTCTTCTTTGTTGCATTTTCTAGTTTTTCAAAAAAAAAGAGTAAATTAATCAAAACTTTAAACTTATTTGGTGATACATTAAATTTGTTGAGATCTATACGATGCTCTTGTTTAATAAAGAATATATCAATAGTTATTACTCTATCTGTCTTATAAAGATTGATGTTTTGGAATATTTTTTTGTCCCACAAAAATCAATGTTTTGTAAACTTCAAGAAGTGATCATTGAAAATATTTAAAATTTTGAATTGTTATTGGTTTAAAATTAAATAATATCTCTTTAGTCAAAGAAAAATATATATCTAAACTCAATAATCATTGTTTTCTTAAAATGAATAAAATTTTTTAAACATCAATTTTTTATAGACATAGGGAGTACTTATTATTATATATCCCTTATATTTTTATTATACATCTCACTCACGAAAACATTATGAAATGATAGTACTTTAGTAATTTTAGTCATGCAAACAATCATTTGCTCTTTAGTAATTTAGACATATATATCATCGCTTTTGTTGTTCCTTTTGCATTGCTCCGAACATTCTTTAATGCATGAGCCGAACTTGTCCCANTTGGTTTTACTTTTAAGCGGACCATATATATTTATTTTGTTGGATCATGATCGTTATGGTGTGCGTGCCTCGCAATGTTTGGACATTTTGTTAGGTGGGCGTGGTTTTTGTGACAATTGGGAGCTACCTAGAGAAAAAACATTGCGTTACATTTTCTAATAACTAATTATATGAATTCTTCTTTGTTGCATTTTCTAGTTTTTCAAAAAAAAAGAGTAAATTAATCAAAACTTTAAACTTATTTGGTGATACATTAAATTTGTTGAGATCTATACGATGCTCTTGTTTAATAAAGAATATATCAATAGTTATTACTCTATCTGTCTTATAAAGATTGATGTTTTGGAATATTTTTTTGTCCCACAAAAATCAATGTTTTGTAAACTTCAAGAAGTGATCATTGAAAATATTTAAAATTTTGAATTGTTATTGGTTTAAAATTAAATAATATCTCTTTAGTCAAAGAAAAATATATATCTAAACTCAATAATCATTGTTTTCTTAAAATGAATAAAATTTTTTAAACATCAATTTTTTATAGACATAGGGAGTACTTATTATTATATATCCCTTATATTTTTATTATACATCTCACTCACGAAAACATTATGAAATGATAGTACTTTAGTAATTTTAGTCATGCAAACAATCATTTGCTCTTTAGTAATTTAGACATATATATCATCGCTTTTGTTGTTCCTTTTGCATTGCTCCGAACATTCTTTAATGCATGAGCCGAACTTGTCCCAGTCGTCTGTTGTCATAGCAAATTTCCAATTTTAATATGAAATATATAATAATATTCAATTTTCGTGTTTGAAAATATATTTTATTAGATTCACAACTACAACTTGTAATATCAATGGTTTAACACAAAAACATACGTATGAGCCAAACATTTAAACTGTTCAAATGATTAAGTTAGTTAATACACATTGATCAATCCATAATTAATATGTAAGAGTAACCAACTTACTTGAGTTTATGCCTAGGAGAAAGCATTGATGAATAGAACAACCAAGTACGCAATATGTTTCTTTTCCGGCTGAATCGGGTGAAGGAGAAGGAGAGTCAGAATCTGGTGAAGGAGAAGGAGAAGGGGAGTCAGAATCTGGTGAAGGAGATGGAGAAGGAGAATGATGATGATGATGACGAGCACATGTGCCAGAAAACTCACATAGTACCATCAACACCATCATCAACATGGCTACACTCTTCGTATTCATCATTTCTTTTTTCTTTTCTTAAAGACTTATCTTTAGTAATTGCATGTACAAGATTTTTGTGTGTGGATTGTAAATGTTTGATGTTTGATTGCTTGGTTTATGTGTGTTTATATAGGGAGATGTGTGTGAGTTTGTAGATGGAGATAAGAATTATCAAGGTAAAATGTCAAATTATAGTTTAAGATTTTAGGTGATATGCTACATGTATATATATAGAATAATATTTAATTACACAGATATGGTCTACTATGATATAATTAGATTGTAAATTTATGTTTGCTTAAATTATTTCTAGTGATGATTTGAGATGTATTATGAATTTTCTATACAAAATATTTTACTCAATCATGTAGTCTTAATATTTTACAGATATTCATCAAAATAACATGAATTTGAGTTATATTATGAACTAATATTAAAATTCCTAAATATTGAGCTTTGGCATTTCTAAAACAATAAGAAATAAACCAATCTTTATTTAATTGGTTATAATATTTGTAAATAATATTTTATAGTTTTAAAATTTTAATGTCTATTTTTTTCAACATAATATTCATGTTATTAGTTCAAATAACCAACTCCTTATAACACTTGTAATTCAAATGTAAATTGACAATTTGGTCATTCCAGAAAAAAAAAAAGACAACCAAAGTTATTAAATATGGAGGTGCTCGAATTATGGGTAACTAAAAAGAATTGATGTTATTTGATAACTGAATAATTATATTTTTTTTGAAACATTATAAAACATAAATACAGTACTACTCAATTTTCTTGTAACTTTTTTTAACTACATAAGTTTTATCAATTTGTAATCATTGTAAACTTGTTTATTCAGCACAAAAATTCTCAATTGTAAAATGTATATTGTGGGTAAGATCATAAATGAGATCGACCTACAAGATAAGGTGTTTTTGTTTTTCGATATATCCAAGAACAATAGAACATTGTTATAGTTATAAACATTGAATGAAGAAAAAAAAACATCGAGGGTATTATCGTAACTTCACATATACCTTTTCGTCAACAAGATCGAAACCAAAACCCCCACACGAACTACAAAAAAAGATTCGATTTGATTCATATGTTCTCGTCATCGTCGTCGTCGTCGTCGTCTTCGTCATAGCTCAGTCCGAGTTTGACACACCAAAATCCAAAATCTTCACTTCACCATGGGATCGCTCGACATGGATTCCATGGCCGCCTCGATCGGCGTCTCCGTCGCAGTCCTCCGTTTCCTCCTCTGTTTCGTCGCGACGATCCCAGTCTCCTTCTTATGGCGATTCGTACCGAGTCGACTCGGTAAACACATCTACGCAGCTGCGTCTGGTGCTTTCCTCTCTTATCTCTCCTTTGGCTTCTCCTCGAATCTCCACTTCCTTGTCCCGATGACGATTGGTTACGCTTCAATGGCGATTCATCGACCCTTGTCTGGATTCATCACTTTCTTCCTCGGTTTCACTTATCTCATTGGCTGGTAAAAAGTTTGAAACTTTAAAGCTTTTGGTTTTCTAAATCTTGCTCCTTTTTATGATAAAGTAAGTTTAGTTTATGTATGTATGTAGTCATGTGTTTTATATGAGTGGAGATGCTTGGAAAGAAGGAGGAATTGACTCTACTGGTAACTCTCTTTTTTCCTCAATTTGATTCCAATTTTGTAGGTTTTGAAGGTTTCTTTAGCTGAGTGTGAAACTATTAGGGTGTTGTTTAAAGTTTGAATCTTTGTGGAAGAACCATATTCAATTCAGATTTTGATTACAGTTTTTGGAATCTTTGATTTTGTAATAATGGTGGAAACTAGAAGCTGAAAGTTTTGGTTGTGATGAATGTGTGTATGTTAGGAGCTTTGATGGTGTTAACGCTGAAAGTGATTTCTTGTTCGATAAATTACAACGATGGAGTGTTGAAAGAAGAAGGTCTACGTGAGGCTCAGAGGAAAAACCGTTTGATTGGGATGCCTTCTCTTATTGAGTACTTTGGTTATTGCCTTTGTTGTGGAAGCCATTTCGCTGGCCCGGTTTTCGAAATGAAAGATTATCTTGAATGGACTGAAGGGAAAGGAGTAAGCTTTTTTTTCTTTCTCTCTCTCTCTCTCTCTCTCTCTCTCTCTCTCATTCCTTATCGAAAAAGTGCGGTTCTTGATTAATCGAGTCTGTTTGTTTGTGTGTGGATTTCAGATTTGGGCTGTTTCTGAAAAAGGGAAGCGACCATCACCTTATGGAGCAATGATTCGAGCTATATTTCAAGCTGCCATTTGTATGGCTTTATATCTCTACTTAGTTCCTCAGTTTCCGCTAACCCGGTTCACAGAACCAGTGTACCAAGAATGGGGATTCTGGAAGAGATTTGGTTACCAATACATGGCGGGTTTCACTGCTCGTTGGAAGTATTACTTCATATGGTCTATTTCAGAGGCTTCCATTATTATCTCCGGTTTGGGTTTCAGTGGTTGGGCTGATGAAACGCAAACAAAGGCGAAATGGGACCGTGCCAAGAATGTTGATATTTTGGGGGTTGAGCTTGCCAAGAGTGCGGTTCAGATTCCTCTTTACTGGAACATACAAGTCAGCACGTGGCTCCGTCACTGTGAGTAATAATAGTGCCATATGAGGAGATCGTAGAGATTGTCATATTTGTGTATTATAAGCCTTTTAACCGTTTGTGTGCTTTTTGATGCAGATGTATATGAGAGAATTGTGAAACCAGGGAAGAAAGCAGGTTTCTTCCAGTTGCTAGCTACGCAAACCGTCAGTGCTGTCTGGCATGTTAGTGCTCTTTCTTTTTGTTCATAAAGATCCATTCTTTTTGTGCCAAAGAAAGTAATCAAAACCTCTACTTGTTCGTTTTGCAGGGACTGTATCCTGGATACATTATATTCTTTGTGCAATCTGCATTGATGATCGACGGTTCGAAAGGTACGATACTCTCTGCCTTCATCTTTCATTAATGTTCAGTTCTGTTTTGGTTCAGTTCGGTAGCTTGTTATCTAAAAAAGCTTCTTCTTTTGCTTTGAACAGCTATTTACCGATGGCAACAAGCAATCCCTCCGAAAATGGCAACGCTGAGAAACGTTTTGGTTCTCATCAATTTCCTCTACACAGTAGTGGTTCTCAATTACTCATCAGTCGGATTCATGGTAACCAAACAAAACTCTTCCCTCAGTTTTTTCCAACAGTTCTCTCATTCTTTTGTGTGTAACTTTCAGGTTTTAAGCTTACACGAAACAATCATTGCCTTCAAGAGTGTATATTACATTGGAACAGTTATACCTGTCGTTGTGCTTCTTCTCAGCTATTTAGTTCCTGTGAAGCCTCTAAGACCAAAGACGAGAAAAGAAGAATAATGTTGTCTTTTAAAAACAGCAAGTTTTTTTTTTTTTTTTCCTTGGTTTTGTTCTTCTTTCTTACCGTCTATGTATAACAGGAGAAATTAAAATCTGATTTAATTCTTCTCTTCCCAATTTTTGACCAAAACTCTGATTTGTTTTCCTCGAAATTTGAATTATGTTTCTTTATTAAACCAAAATGGTAGCAAATATCGACTTGCAAGGCACTACAATATGTTCACTCATAAACCTATAGGATAGAATCATCAAGTGATAGACCAAGCAGTCGTAAGTTGGAAAGCAGACAAACTTCCGAATACTTCCTAAAGAATTGCAATGCTAAAATATCAACAGTTATGTTCATCTTGACTTATTTATAACTTGATTCTTTTTAATTCTCCTGTATCTTGCAGTTATGAACTCCCATAATTCTTTTTAATTCTCCTGTATCTTGCAGTTATGAACTTCCATAATTCTTTTTAATTCTCCTGTATCTTGCAGTTATGAACTTCCATATGCCTTCTTCTAGTTACATATAAAATCAAGTCACATTAAATATATGGTCGAGAACTTACTTGTATATGTGTACAAAGTGAATCACATTACTAACTTCTTGTAACAAAAACTATCTTCCATTTTATAGAATAGTTTTTGGGTTCTTTGGTCGGTCACCAAATTATTTGACATGTTTAGCTAATTTGAACACAGAAAAGTGTGCGTATATGATTAGGTGCCATCCGCTAGGACTCATCTAACAGGTTTTAGAACATATATATTGGTGTGATTTAATCAAATTATAAATCATATCATATCTACACTCAAAACTACATAACATTATGGTCTTTTTTTTTTTGAAAAAGATAACATTATGGTGTTCCGAATGATATAATACATCAATGAGCATTGGTTGGATATCATTAATCCAAAATAAGATCGAACCATTAGTAAACTAAATAAAATTCATGAGTGATTAATTTAACTGCATGGAAAAGTTATAATGAGATATGAACAACCAACAAAGAAGAAAAGAGAGACCGTGTCGGCCATATGCAACACCACTTTTCTTTCTTTAACTTTTAGTCAACAAAGCCATAACAATTTAATATTAGCAATTATCGATTTTATTGTTCTTTTGTTGCTGACAAAATAATTGTTTCAAAGTTTTCTGCTCGTTCAAAGAATCAAAGTCCATGCTAATAAATCGAAATTTCGGCTATAACTTTTTATACAGTCAATCGAATGAGCTCGAAAAAGGAAAAAAAAAAAAAAAATCTAACATTTTTCTGTCATGTATAAGACGAAAAAGAAAGTGGGATTTTAAAGTTTCGAATAATTACTTCGTACGTAAAAAGACAAAAAGGTACAAAACGACTGTATTTTTAAAGTAGTCAAGATCAACAAACATATATCGGTCATTTGAAACTAGATAGTTAGAAATTTGGAATATTTGTAATTTAAATGAACGTGTCATGCGGTAGGACTAGGCGTTTGGGTATCCATTCAGGTTTGGGATCAGATTTTTTGGGTTTAGGAATGTAAACCCATTCAAGTATTTTATATATACTCTTTAAGTTATCTCTTCCAACTAGTACTATGTTATACCATTCTACTAGAATTCTTATATGGTCATGGTAGCCGGTTTCGTCTTTCAAAACGCCTTTTCTTTTTTTGATCCCTCTTAATCTTCAAACTACATTCATACTTATAGAGCTTACATCATGATACTCATGAAGTCATATCGGCACGTCCCATCCCATCATTAAAATACTTTTTCTAGGTAAAGTACTAAATCATAAACACTAACTATTTCCCGTACGTAAGATGAAACTTGAAAGGATCCCCAGATGAGGCTGGCACGAGAGATCAATTCCTCGGAGGGTTCTTCCTTGTCTACAACATGTCAAAAGCTAAGTTATTGATACATGATGAACGAAATTTACTTTCCCCTCAAACCATTTGTATTTTGTATTGGAAACAATTCAACTTTAATGTTTTTGTTTTTTTTGCTACTTCTTCATATATTCCATTATTTAACTATTTGTCGTATATATAGTTCATAATAATAACTGGAAGTACAAATTTATAGTAATCTACTAAATTTGTTCCAATAGGGTGTGTAATGATGAAACCCGTGAGCCTAGGGAGAGACAAACTAGCAAAACCCACTTGCCAACAAGTTCTTAGCAAACCAGAAATTAAATCACATATTGTGGAATGTCAATTTGATTTGATTACTATCTTGTAGAAATTATAATTTTTAAATAGACTCGATACTAGATTCAATGTATTATTCACAGATTTGATGTAATAATTTTCTTTTTCTATTTAAAAGAGAACCAACTTTTACGTCAACGATGACTTGGATCTTAGAATTTAGGTAAGTACGGACGGAAACAAATAAAATTGGCTACACAAATTGTCACCTTTTCATGTCGACTTCACCAATATTCACACTCAACCAATAAATCAACCAGAAGAAATTTCTATAGACTCTATAACAATCTCGTACATAAAGCACAATGTACACATACATAAAACAACAAACTATATATAGCCAACTATTTTTCAAAATAATATCACCACAAACAAACAATAGCAAAATTAAAATTACATATTCATAGATTCTCTTATCTCCCATCAATTCATATATAGAATAAGAACTTATATTACGTCCAATGATTTAATTTACAATATAGAAAGATGTAATTATTAGTCATATGGTAAAAGTCCTGTTTTAGAAATCGCTAGGCGCTAGTCGGGCGGTCGGCGTGAAACTAACGCCTAGCGAGAAAATCGGAAATTAAATGGAGATTAATCGGGGACTAGTTTTTGGGTTATGTTATTAAATTAATAGTAAATTAAAAAAAAATATAGTACTAAATATATGTATAATTATGTTTATGTGAAAAGAAAATATTAAATAAAATATAAAGCTATAGTATTGTCTTTAAAATTATGGTAAAAACATAAAAACATAATATTAAGAAAAAAATAATGATTTTAGTTACAAGTTTGTACATTAGTTATTGTAAAACATCATAAACTCTTAATTTAAATGTCTAAATAACAGAAATATATATTTGATTTATATTTGACTCCAAAAATAATCGGTATATACAAAATTATGCGAGAATTAATCGGATTAGACGGTATAATCGGATAATGGATGCTAAGCGGGATTAATCATTAATCGATGTGGAGAGAATATGCCTAGTAATTTTATGGGACATAATCGGTGCTAGGCTGAAATTTTTAAAAGAAGAGGTAAAAGTATGGCTCGTCGTTTAGAATTTAGAGTAGACAAAAACTACAATTGGTAACCCAAAAATAAGATTAAAAATTGGCTGCTACTGGAGTATTTTGGAATGATAAGTGAATGGACCCCAGCGATATCGAGAAAGATATGTGTTGTCTCCTCTCTATCAAGATAGATAATAAAACACAAATGCATAAATATTGCTCTTTCCTTATCGATCTTCTTAACAATAATACTATAATAGTATGATGCCAAAAGAAGAACTTTTAAATATACTTATAATAGTTGTAGTCTCATGTCCTCTGCTTTTCTTTTGTTAAAAATTTGAAATTATAATGAAGAAAATGATGAGGCATTGAGGCTTGACATAAAAGAATTAGTACTATAATACTATAATAATCTTCTGGACAATTAATATACTAATACTATAATAGTTGTGGCGTGTCTTGTTCCTCTCTTTACTATTTAACAATCTTGTTAGTTCGTGTTGTGTACTGTACGGACTTTATATTGTTACTACAAATAGTCTCTCACCCAAATATCCAGTTGTTAGTGTTGGTGGAGGAGATGGTGTTAGTGTAGGCTAACTTAGCTTGACTTTAAGTCAAAGATTTGAGTTCAGTTGTTACTGCTGTGATAATATGTTCGGTTCCATCACCAAAAAAAAAAAAAAAGAAAGAGAGAGAGATAGGTAACAGTCAATTATTTCCATGTAGGTCGATATTTGCGAAAAAATGTTATTATTGATAACCTAGAACTATATATGGGTGTTAAGATTATTTTATCTCTTTCTTTAATACTTAAAATTCATATAACCAATTCAATCTAATATGTGCAGCATATAATTCTACCATCAAGTTATCTACTTCTCTTGGGAAAACTGATATTGATTAGACAAAATCGTATAGCTAGAGTGGAAGATACGATAACATGTTCTTTTGTGGTTGAAATAGGAGAGTTCACAACCGCCTTATTTATAACAGCAGTTGAAAATTTTTAAATTATTTTATATATTTTACTTTCTCCAAAATATTAATTTATTTATATTATTCTCTTAAAAGAGTTTTATTGATATATATATTCAAAATATTTTACTTTTATCTTGAACCATTTTTTGTTATATTTTTACAATAATATTTTACTATTCTACTATATTTTGTTACCAATCATAATTATTATTTAACAATTTGTTTTAATATAATCATATTTTCTTTCTTTCATTTTTAATCGCATTCTCTAAAAATGCTAAAACTAAGTCTTTTTTAAACAACGTCACCAATCGAAAGGTCTTAGAAAACATTCCAAAACCAGAGAAACACACTCTTTTGAACTCTATGCAAGTAATGAATGAAATTAGAAAAGAATGAATCACGTAACGCCATTGTTAGTCTTGTTGGTCAATCCATTCTTCAACGACCTTAGAGGAAATTTAAGAATTTGGTGAAAACAACAATGTTAATCCGGTGACATATCGACACTTATCCATGCTGGTCCCACAGCGTAAAAAATGGTACAAACATTCAATTATAAGAGACAAGCCAACTTAATTTTTGTAGCTTTTATGAGTATAAATAAAGGAAAACGCATTTTTATTGGTTAAAAAGGAAAAAAAAACATCTTTGGACATTTTACCAAGCCAATTAAAACCTGACCCATTTTCCAAAACCCTAAAAGCATTAACATAATGGTATTAGTAAGTAGACATTTTCGTGTAAATTAAATTCATAAAACAAACATTTCATTTAGAACTTTTTAGTGATACTAGACATCATTAAAAGAAACTGCCGCCACAGCACACATCCTCTACTTCCTTATTTTAATTAACTATGAACGAACATTCAAACAAGCGACCGTTTCGAAGATGTCAAAATAGCTTATTTCTTTATTTTAAAATATCTTTTTCTTTATTTATTTTATATTTTTATATTTTCTATATTGCCTTCTTGTTTTTTTTTTACTTATTTACTTACTAAGTTCCAATTTAGTTAATCAACTGACAACTGTGACTCACCATTCACAAATCACAACCAGAAATTATATTGCGTTAGTGACAAGGATTAAAGATTTTTAAGATAAAAAAAACAAAGAAAAAGGACGTCTCGATGATTCAATGCCAGCATCAGAGTTAGTTAATTAAGTACTGTTGAGAAAGATCAAATTGAACTATTATTTTTTGTTTTATTCCAAACCATGACACTGCTTTAGCGTCAGATACGATGACCTGAGCGAGCATTATATGCAAAATCATACGATGTCTCTTTTTCTTTACTTATTTTTGTCAGCAATCTATCCGTCTAGTATGTATGTTTGCGTGTATAAGTTAAAAACTATGCTACTCGAAGTATGATTCCACTCATACACTCATTTAGGCATAGTCAATTAGTCATCCATTACTTACAATAGAATTTCGAACGAAAACATGCCAAACAATTATAAGAAAATTATGACGCGGGCGGTTCTAATTAATAGTGACCAAAAATATATATATATATGTTATTATTAGACTTGCACCATATAATAAAATATTATAGTTAGTATTTTCTAGAAAAAAGATGTTACTGTAAATAGTAAAAAAAAAAAAAAGAGATGTTACAAATTAGAGAGTAACCTATTTGGTATTTTTTATGTTTCTAATTAATGAAACCTTACTTATTTAAGACTTTATTATATGCTTAAACATCTCTGTACAAGAAAGCTTTTATCAACACAAACACTACATGAAGGAAATGAAAAACTAATCAGGTACTTCAAACTTGACTCCAAACAAATTAAAATCCCACTAAAAGTCGTCTCTCTTATCTCGGGTTAACTGGTTTATTGTCCTGCTCCCCAAAACCAAAAATTATTTGGCTTGACGAACTTTCTTTTTTTAAATTGTATAATATGCATAAAAACAGTTGCAATATTTCATAGTTAATCTAATATGAGTATAGTCTGTATAGATCTGGGACCATTTAGAGTTCTATACAAAAAAAAAACAATATCACTTATAAATATCTTGATCCATCAATCTATGCACATTTCTGGATTTCTAAGAACAAAAGAGCATTACAAAAGGAGTTTCTAACATCATAGTTTCATCTTTCATTATATGAAAAAATAGGACTATATACATAAAGTTGTTTCATATAATCAAAACATAAGAGACAATCACAAGAAAAATGGGTAGATAGACTAATAAAAACCCTAATCAAAAATCAAGAACACCAGAGCCCTAATGAAAGAACACTCCAAAAAAAAACAAAATGTGACTAAAATTGTTTTAAAAGATCTATCTTCTTGAATCATAAAAAGTTGGTAAAACATACGATTATTTAGCAAATCATCTCAAACAATCGATCATCAGGAGAAAGAAACAAAAGATGACTCGCGTAAATGTGAACCAAAGGATCATCCAACAAGAAATTAAACTGATATATCAATCGATCAATAGTAACTCCACAAGCTCTCTCCGTCAGAATTCTCTGGCGAATCATCTGACGGAGGAGATCCCATCCACGGTGGAGCCACCATCATACCCTTGGCCATATCCGCTAGCAAACCAGGCATGTTTAACAGCTCTTCTTCGTCCACAAAAAGCTGCGTATTTGAAGATCCCGCCCCATCACAAGCTTCCTCTTCCTTCTCTTCACCTCCCTTCACTGCCGCTGCACCCGTACAGGCACCCCTAGCAGCAGCAGCCGCGGCCGCAGCGCATCTGATATGAGCTGCGGAAGAAGAAAGGGGAATGGGGTAAGATCCCACGGAATCCGGGAAGTTCAAGACGGTGTCTCGGCCTTTAAGAGCTAACGCCGCCACGTCATAGGCTGCGGCAGCCATCTCCGGCGTCGGATAAGTCCCGAGCCAGACACGTGTCGTCTTCTTAGGCTCTCGGATCTCGGAGACCCATTTACCGCTCCGGCAACGGATACCCCGGTAAAGAGGATGCTTTTTCCGGCGAGAGATGTCGGCGTCAGTGGACATCAAAGTGTTGATACCATGACCACTTGTAGTAGAAGAAGGAGCCGCAAAAGAAACAGTAGTAGTNATGAGCTGCGGAAGAAGAAAGGGGAATGGGGTAAGATCCCACGGAATCCGGGAAGTTCAAGACGGTGTCTCGGCCTTTAAGAGCTAACGCCGCCACGTCATAGGCTGCGGCAGCCATCTCCGGCGTCGGATAAGTCCCGAGCCAGACACGTGTCGTCTTCTTAGGCTCTCGGATCTCGGAGACCCATTTACCGCTCCGGCAACGGATACCCCGGTAAAGAGGATGCTTTTTCCGGCGAGAGATGTCGGCGTCAGTGGACATCAAAGTCTTGATACCATGACCACTTGTAGTAGGAGAAGGAGCCGCAAAAGAAACAGTAGTAGTAGTAGCAGCAGAAGTGATACTATCAAGTGGAGAAGGGTTTTCACACGTGGCACAGTCAGAGACGCTGTCACCACACGTGCGAACTGGCACAATAGTAACTGACGATGAAGAAGAAGCTTGGCTTATAGCTTTAGGTTCAGTGATATGATTTTTAGGGTCAGCCATATATATACATATACTATGTGTCTGTTTTGTTATATAATAATAATATAAATGTAAAATTATATAGAGAGATAGATAAGTAGAAAACGAGAAATGGATTAGAAACGAATTAGGGTTTTTTTAAGTGATCAGAGACAGAGATTAAGGTTGTTAAATTGGAGTATATATGAGATGAGAGAGTGCGTGGTTATTGCGTGGGGTTTCCCTAAAGTGTGTTTTGTTTGTGTTTGTGTTTGGGGGGGGATATTTTTTGTACTAGCTAGCTGTAAGAAATTAAGTTTTTTTGTTTGGCAAACGCTGTAAGAAATTAAGTAAATTTTATAATTTGTTGTTTGTTTGCTTTTATTGATTCAGATATTTTTATTTATTTTTTCGTATAGTCATTGAAGATGTCGGATACAGACATATATATGTGGTGTGCGCGGCGACAATAGAAATCACGAACTTATTTTGTTTTTGAGTGACCAAGAAGAAAAATCAGACTTTCATTGAAAATAAAAGATTACGGATACAAGATTTAGCTTTATACATGTTAGTTCATTTCCTATACTTTGCGACGGATTATAAACAGATGATTATCTATACTTACATGATACAAAAATGTTTATTGAAATTTACTACATAATAAGATATATCTACGTGAAAATGAAGTGAAATATATTACGTAGGCTGTTTTACCAACAACAACAACAACAACAAAAAGATACTTACGTAGGCTTTTAAAAAATCGGAGTCTGGATCCTATATTGAAGCCCAATACCAATAGCTTCATATTCATTTGAGTCAGTTTTTTATTGTACAATTTTCTCCATATATAAAGCTTACTCGAAGTTAAGATCTGTTTTGTATTACAGAAGCAGCTGCCTTGGATTACTCGCACTCCTAGGTGCAATAGAGTACAAAACGCTACTGTGTCGACCATTTCATGAATTGAACGCACAATACATGAGCTTGGATATATCTGAATCCACAAGTTAGGTTTAGGCCCAATAGCCAATATTTATTTGGACATACAATATTATATTTTGATAGGTTCGCTTCGAAATTTGATTAATCGCTTATTACTGTTAAAGATAATAATATACTATTTACTTAATTAAATAAACGTCTAAACCGATAAAAACCGATTCAGAATATCGGACGAAGGTTCATGTGCGCCTAGACCAATTTCTTGAACCTTGGTCTATACTCTATAGTAGTCGCCGGAACAAACCAATAAGATGTTGTCCTAAATCATTGTTTGTTAAAAGGTAAGACATTCGTCCTTCAAAAAATATATAACTTTTAACTAGTACTTTTATGTGTTTTCACTTTTACATGGCTTATATATACCGTTATACGTTAGAACCTAATTAAATGAGCCTTAACAACTTAGATTTTTACAATAAATCTTGATCAGTATGACAGTATTTGTTAAGTGTCAACTATGTATTGTAAATTTATACAAGATATAAACATTATACAACCAACATATAAACTACAAAATAAATTGACAACTTTCTCTCTCCTTTCTCTCTCCCTTCTCTCTAAAAACCAACTTTCAGTTCTAGATTTTCTTGCCTCTCCGGTGTGCCCTTCCGGAGCTGGAGAGGGCTTTCTATCCTCTTTTAATTTTTCTCTCTTCCTTCTGACATCTCTCTTTCCATCGGTAAGAAGGTCCTCCGTCTTGGTCTAGTCACTCGGGATGGTGGTTTTGGTGAGTCTGTTCGGCGCGTGAAGCGAAGATTCTGTTGGTGGTGACCGCTGGTGAAAGTTTTGGTGATGGTGCTTGAGGACGACATCAAATCCGGAACCAGATCTGGCGGATCGGGTGTGGTTTCTTCGTGGGTTGTTCTTCTCATCCGGCGGTTCGTTGGTTCCAGATGAGTAGTGAGAGTTTTCTCATTCCAGTTGAGGCGATTCTTTGCTTGGTGGTTTGGTGTTGTATGTCTTAATTTGCAGGCTTTGGATCTGCAAGAGGAAGGCAGAGGTGGGTAGATCTCTTCTCCGACAACAGAGTTGTGGTTTGGTCTCCCAACCGATGCGACTGTGGCTTTTTTTGGCGGTTCGGGAAGCTTCTGATCAAGTCGCGGTGGCTCGCGGTGGAGTTTTCTCGGGGTTCAGCCGTCCAATCTAAGCTGCGGGTTGCGGCGGAAGTCGGCTGGGAGGCAGGAGGGTTGAGTTGCGTTGTCACGGTGGTTAACTGTGGAGTTTGGCAGCTTCTAGGCTCTCGTGGGTTTTCCGGGATGTTGGACGGTGAATTGAACCACCACCGTCTGCAAACCACCACGATACTTGCTTCCACCGGACCGGATTGAAGAGTTGTTACCTGAAGGAAGCGGTTGTCGCCGGAGTTAGAAGGGGGGTGTTCGATCTGAGTGAGCAGATTGCTAGGAACGGGACCTGACTTCGCGGAGCCTGTTATCGGTTGTCTGAACTGGTCGGAAGATTTGTAGCAGGTCCGGTGGTTTCACCGGAGAAGGAGAACTGACGGATCTGGGTTGCTTCCGTCAAGGGATTCGATCTGGTGAATCCGCCGCAACGCCGTCGATCTTGCAACCACCGGCGCTACAGTTCGAACAGCTGTCTCAGGTTGATCAGCAGGATCCGATCCTCCTTTCCGGCGAAAGCACTTTGACATTGTTTTCCTTCTTTTTGTATATGTTGGGTCTCTTGTATGTAATTTAAGGTCAAACCCATTTGGGAAGATCCATTATATTTTAATATAATAAATTAAAAAAAAAAAAAAACATATAAAGTACAAAGGTTAAAGATTAAAGATTTAAAATGTGCGTGAAGCAGACGCGCAAGTAACACTCACTCAACACTTTAACAGTGTTAAGCATTTACTTCCCAACTAAAAACTGATAGGGATAATTCCATGTCCTGATGACCCCGCCGTGTCTGCTTTCTATAACTTACTGTCATACATCATTATTATATTATTGTTTTTATGTCTGTTTCGGAGGAAAAACACAATCGCATTAGAAAAATATATTGTTGCTTTATCATTTTTATTCAATAGAAATATTAACTAACATAAATAATACTACTTATAATAACAAACATAAGATAATTTTCTTTTTTTCCGAAAACGCTGTGACCTATACCCAAAAAAAAAAAACATGAGTCGTTTTCCCCCAATACACTCATTTATGAATGCAAATATCATTTGCACACTCACATAGTCACATGGCCCAACTACGAAGTTAAACATTTGGTTCCTGAACAAACAAAATATGAGACATGATTCATGCAGGTCACTTCTTTTGCCATAAGTATATATGTTAGATTAGATCATATATATATATATATTTGCAAATATGAACTTTATTTAGTTTTTCTTCAGATGTTAATTATGTTATCTGTTTCTTTTTTTTAAATCCCTATATATGATGCCAACTATTTTCAGTCAATGCATCTCAGAAACAAAGAATCCATGATAAAAAAAACATAGGATTATAACTTTGCATGGACGGTAAAAAGCTTACATACAAAAAAAAATCCAAGCAGTGCAATGGGCAGTAGTTGGAACTTGGAAGAAGCCGAAGCGAGCGGTGGACGTGGGAGCAATGTCTAGGCTCTTCCTTTGCATTTTAATCTTGAAAAAACTACAATTATGTTGTCTTACTCTCTCCCCTTCCCATATGTTTTTTTCAATCAACGTACGTCAAACCCCTTATCTCTCTTTATAAACTTTGTAAAAAACTATATATGACGTTCGATATATGTCTAGTAATGATCATGACTCATAAGTTGTAATCCGTTCCGTTAGTGTTGGAGATAGGATGTTCTAACATACATATTGTAGTTCACGTACGTTTTAAAAATTAAAAATCAAAGGATTTTCAAACGAAAACATATTTCTAATTGTTCACCAACAAATTAATTTTAGATTTAGTGTATAACTTCACAAAATTTCAATCTAACAATATAACAATAACATCATTTCTGAATACAAAATTTTAAGACAAACAAATACAAGTCTTGATTAAAATCTGAACTACTCCATCAGCATTAGTTCTGTAACACCACCTCTGCAACAAACCACCCTATAGCTGGTGAGTATTGCAACGAGATTTGATCTGTCAATGAGTCTGGGAGAGCTGAAGAGTCGCGTAATGCTCATCGCGGTGGTGCTTACGGCTATTACGTACGTTCACGCCATAAATGGGAGTAATTTTTAACATTGGATAATAGAATAATAATCTAAAGAAAACGAAGATGAATGAATGTACAGTGCAAAAATGTTACCGCCCACGGAAACCCCACGTGATAAGTACAGATACTTATAAAAGGCCACGTGCTTCAAATTCACCCAGTCCAACACAACTAAAATAATCAGTTTTTACGAGCTTAAAAATTCTCACCCAATGGGCTCCTTCAAAAATTGCAATGTATGAGCTGACCACATTTTTCATATTTTCGATGGTTTTAATTATTCTCATACGTATTTTTTTTTTTCCTGTGCTTATTAATGTTAGCTTACTTTCCAGTAATAATATTTTGAGGGATAATTAAACAAAAAGAAAATTATTAATTAAAGTGAAGTATAAAAGATAAATTCAAATTATGTTTTTTTTCAATTTTTTGGATCGACATTGTTCCCAGTTTTATTTTTTTAATAAGTATTTTACAATTCTAGGAGGTCTTACTATATAACACATAAAAAAGTTTGCTGAAAATATATCGTTATAAATTCTTATCAAATACTATATGATTAAATGTTAACGGATCGACTAAAACATATAAAGACGTCATAATTTGCCAGCATGGCATTGGTGCAACAGTTAAAACTTAAAAGAAGATCATTATCATTCGTCTTACGCGCGTCCGGTTCGTACTCAGTGGGTCACACTACGGTTGCTTATAAAATCTCACTTCACTTCACTCTTCTTCTTCACTACCCCAAAAACAAAAACAGAGCAACCTCCTCAGAAACACACACACAAAGCTTCCTTTCACTTCGATTTCAAGTACCAATTGAAGAAAACAAATTTCGAGGTAACTTCAGCTTTTCTTATTACTACATTTTACTATTGTGTTGATATTCCCAAATTCTCTTTTTTTTTTTTTGGCATTTTACTCTGTTTATAGTTTAGGCTTTGAACTAAAATAAAGCTTGAATTCAGTTCAAATTTTAAGAACCCATTACGATAATTCTTGTAAATTCAGGTTTTTCTATTCGGAATCCGTCGGATTTTTGTGTATTTTATGCTTTTTGGTTTACTTATTCTGCATTTTACTCTGTTTTAAACTGAAGCAGAGCTTTTGAGTTTTACTATAAAAAAAATCCAATACGATGAAGTTTGTTGGAAATACTATTAAGTTTTTATCAGATTTTCTAATTCATAAACTTCGAAATTTTGGACCTTTCTGTTTTCAGTTTTACTTATCAAACATTTTTACTCTGTTTCATCTGAACCAGGTCGGAGATGGAAAGAGACTGCGGTATCAACGTGGCGGAGATGAAGCCCAAGAAACGTGCTGGACGACGTATCTTCAAGGAGACACGTCACCCAATCTACAGAGGCGTCCGGCGTAGGGACGGCGAAAAATGGGTCTGCGAAGTCCGTGAACCGATCAACCAGCGCAGAGTCTGGCTAGGAACTTATCCCGTAGCGGAGATGGCGGCGCGTGCTCACGACGTGGCCGTTCTTGCCTTACGCGGGAGATCCGCGTGTTTGAATTTCTCCGACTCCGCCTGGCGGTTGCCGGTGCCGGAATCAACCGATCCGGATACGATCAGGCGCACGGCGGCTGAGGCGGCGGAGATGTTTAGGCCGCCGGAGTTTAGTACCGGAATCACTGTTTTGCCCTCGTCCGGTGAGTTTGATACGTCGGACGGAGGAGTCGCCGGAATGATGACGAGGCTCGCGGAGGAGCCGTTGATGTCGCCGCCGAGATCGTACATTGATATGAATACGACGAGTGTGTACGCTGAAGAAGAAATGTGTTACGAAGAATTGTCACTTTGGAGTTACTAAAAGAACAAAAATACGTATTTTTCGATACGTATATAATGTAAAATGTAATGTATGTATGTGTGGGGTAACTTAGATTTTCCAGGGGGTTTAAGATCTTCTGAGGGAGATAGAAGGTTCTCTTGGTGTTGTGTTGTTTTTTTGTTTTTGTTTATGTGTGAGGCAAGTCTTGTAATGGTTTGCTTTGCTATTTCGTATAATATGCAAAATAAAATGGGCATAATGATGGACTTAGATAATGATAGGTCCAGCCTATGTTGTATGTAAGTTTATTTTCTTAGTTCACCTAAATTTCCTAGGGATTATTTACCTTAATCTTAATGTACTATCAAATTAGTAGTATCATGTATCATGTATGTAATGTGTACAATGTTTATTATATAAATTATTGTTGTCAATAAATTAAACTTAAAAGCAATGTTTTTAAAACCGAACCGATAACTGAACCGGGAAAGCTTCTGGATCATGAGTCAATATGGTTCGACCAGGATCAACCGGGTTTAATTGATTTTGATGATATTTTTATAAATAATATGTATGGATATGTCTTATATTTTTTTTCAATGATTACAACTATGATATAATTGGATATACCAAATAAAATATTTCAATAATCATAATATTTTTTAAAAACCTTAAAAAATAATAAATTCAAAGTGTAACAAACTCAAAGTATAACCAGTACTAGTAAAATATTTTAGAAATTCAAATCTAAAAGCAATAAGAGAATAAGAGTGTAGACCATTCAATCTTAATTCTCTAAAAAATCCTACTATTGCTAATTTGCTAAGAAGAAAACTAGAAAAGGTAATTAATTAAACTAATTGCACTCATTTTTACAAAATAAATAGAACCGGTTTTATCCGGTTTAATGGTTTCACCGATTTTTGGTTTTTTGGCGGGTTGATATGGTTTTTTTACCGGTTCAATTTTCTATGAGTTTTGATATAAACCCGACCCAGATATGTTGCCGGTTCGCGGGTTAACGTGGTTTGACAGCCGGTCCGGTCCGGTTTTGAAAACATTGCTTAAAAGTATGCTAATGTTGCTATATATTGTCAATAAACTTAAAAAGTATGCTATGTTGCTATATTGTCAATAAAACCTCACAAGCCAATGTATGTATTGTCAATAATGGGCTTTGAAACGAAAACATATTAAAAACAATGGTCCAAAATCTAAAGAGGCCCATAACTTTAGAAGACTTGGTTTTCGTTTGTCTTTTTTCTTGTTTTTGGTCTCTAAATAACCGAGAAAATATGTATTTCTCCATCTCTGTCAGTCATCGGTTCCTACTTCCTACTGATTGTTTGTTTGCTATTTTCAGCATTCCTCTGCTGTGTTGGAGTATTTCAATAATATTCTTTTAGAGCAAATGAAATGGCAAACCCGAAAATAAACTTAAAAAAAGAAGCTGTTTTCTAGCAGACAGAAATGATGTATGTATATATTATGTTGACCAGAGGTGTACTACTATGTTCACAACAACAAGACGTATCGTGTTGACGTCAGTATATTAAATTAATAAAATCCATCATTTTTGGTGGCAAAACATCCAAAATAAAATCATAATTTTTCATAACCAGAAAACAAAATCTTTGGATTAAATGCAAAACTAATCCTAAAAACTAAAAAAAATAGAACTCGGTTTCTATCAGTAGTAGCTAAAAAAAGTTTAAGATCGATAGGCTTTGATCATGCATTACATATAATGTGATTTTTGTTAGAAAAATCTTATTGAGTACTAGTAGTAGTAGTATATATATTATATATCTAACATGCGAAATGTCTCATTTCCCAAAGTTACGATTGATTATAAATGTATCTTTATATTTTCTCTTCTTTTTCTGTTGTTGTCAGTGACTATGATCCAATGGTCACAAATTGATCATTACACCAAAAACAAACATGGTCTTATTATATAGAGCTTATTATAAAATTAAAGTATTCAAATTAAAATTTTATTTAATAAACTTTCACGAAAAAAATCATTTGCAGAAAGCAATTATCCCTATAAAGCAACTTTTTAAATAATAATACTACTATAGCTTTACATGCATATCAACTTTATCTTGTTTGTTTTTTATTAAGATTTCTTATGTGTATAATAGACTAAAGACATGTGACAGTGTCGTTTTTTTCATTCACGCAACCACGCTTTGACTAACTAGATTCTAGATTGAACCGGATCCAGTAAAGCTAGTTCTATATGAGTACCTGTATTATATGTAATGGATTCAACATAGAGTATTTTTAAACAGTACTATAAGCTAACTCTTTTTGTCGCAAACAAATTGAATAATCAACCACAACACGAATGGGTGGATTACTTGTCTTCTTTCAAGTAATACCCATATATTTAAATCTTGTTTAATTAGTGCAAAAACATCTTTATTTATTCATTTTCACATCGGCAGACCAATTTTTAAAGCCAACCGTTTTGGCAAAACCGTAAAAGCAATCCTTTTATCTATCGTAGTAGTAAAACCATCTTCGATCATTTTTCCTATTTTTTCTTAAAAACTCTATAATAGATATATGAGTTTTACTCCAACCCATCTTTATTCTCAGCTTTAAAATAGAGATTGTTATTTTTTTCTATTTATAGAGGAGTTTTTGTTAAAAAAAAAAGGATTCTTCTATAAATAGAGAAAAAAATAGCAATATCTATTTTAGAAGTAAGAATAGAGGTGGATTGAAGTAAAACTCATAATTATTATAGAGTTTCTATATTATAAAGGCAAAAATATTGGACCATTGGAGATACTCTAATAATATTAGAACCATCAAGTTAATTTTTATTGTCAAGCGCACGACCCGATTGGCTATTTTATTATATCAGTTGATGCCCAATTAAGTAGCATTATTTTTTAGTACTAAATTAATTGTTTTGTGTTTGACACTGCTTCTCGAGTTCGAGTTTTAACAATAAAGATCAAGCGGTGGTAGTCATGTGGTGGAAGATTTCACTTTTAGTGCCTTTCTCAGCTGGCAAAGTTCAAACCCTTCCCACTGCAATTTCAATCATCATTGACCACTTATGAACGGTTAAGGTGACAAGAAAATATAGATTTCTATAAGTATTGGAGGACCAGTATTAGATTCAACTGGAGATTGCACCTAATTAATCAAAATAAAAAAATTGAAACAATAATCCTTAGTTTATCAAAAAGAATATACAATATCACAATTTTAATGAATATTTGGGAAGGTTTTCTTCAAGTTTCATACACCAACTGATTTGGGAAGATGATTATAAGAAATACTAATAACTTTTTAAAAACTCTTCTCTAACACAATATTTGTCATATTTCCTCTCTTCCTTATTAACACAATTTTTCTATTAGTTTTAAAAAAAATGTATTTTCAAGTTATCCATATATATTTTACTATTAGTTATTGATGATCAATTGTAAATGTTAAAGAAAATAATTAAATATTATTATTGCTTTAGAATTATAGAAAATTGTAAATCACAATAAATGCTATCAGCTTTTAATATGTTTTCTTGATATTTGTGAAAAGTTTTAAAATTAAACTAATCAGGAATAGAGAGAAAAATAGATAATCAAATATTTATTCGTATTTATAAGTAAATTTTGGAAATTACATCACATAACAATTAAAAGGTATATTTAAATACTAGAATGAGAGAGGATTATAGATTACAAAACATTTCAGTTTAATAAATTTATATTATTACCTTTAATAAATTTATATCAGTTTAAAGTAATTTAAATATTTTATTTATTATTATAATATTTGTACATGAAATATGTCATTAATATTTTAATTCATATAATTAATTTATAATTATATTTTTTTGAGTCTAAAAACATCTAAGATCATCTCCAATATGTTACTCTATTTTTTCCTCTAAAATAGAGCATTATTTTTCTCTAATGTATTACTCTATTTTAGAGTTGAAAATATAGTTAGTGTAAAAAAATAGAGGTGAAAATAGAGTTGTTCTATATATAGAGCAATCCTATCATTTTCTCTATTTTAGAGTAAAATATAGAATATAGTTGAAGCAAATGTTGCTCTATAATAGAGTTTTGACTCTAAAATAGAGTGGGGTTGGAGATGCCCTAACACTCTTTAAGATTTAAGAGTCCCCTTATATTTTTTTTTGTTAGTGTCCCTCTATATGAGTTTATTTTTTAATGTTAATATGATTGAGATAACTTCAATAAATTATATTTTTATCTTTAATGAGACTGAGATGATTATGAGATGTGATAACTCATGTATATTTTTTTTATCTTTTTCTCTTAGCAGTCAAGTATTAAGATTTTTGTACTTATCATTATGATATTTACTCTCCCTTGTCAAAATGACATTTTATCTTGTTAGAAAAAGTGTCCTTTTGTATTTTCAATGTATTTTTTTTAAGATTAATTCTCTTTTTTATCCATTATATTTGACTTTATTAATTAGAAAAACAATATTTTTAGTATATTTAATTATAAAAGTAAAGTAGAAAATTACATAGTTTTCTTAATTTGTGTGAATTATGTCAAACTGATTTTTTTTTTGTGATACAAAATGAGTATACACGAAACATGTTACTAATACTTTAATTCATATAATAAATTTCTAGTTATGTTATATTTACATTTTTAATTCAATGACAACATCTAACACTCTCAGAAATTCATAAATCCCCCTATTAGAATTTTTTTTTGTTAAACGTTGATATGGTTGAGAATGAGATAGCTTCAACAAAACAAGCTCAATTGACCATCATATAATATAGCATTGTACAAAATATAATCCAATTGCCATAACAAAATCATAAAGGAACCGATTCCAACGGCCACATCAAGGCTTGCCAGATGAACATGATTTATTGCTGGCTCATTTTTTAGAGTTTATATAGCTTTTAGTTCTAACGTATGCATGTTTAACAGAAATAAATATATTTTAAGGATATTATATATATATATATATATAATTACTATAGAACTAACTGGTCATAAATTGATTGTGATACACCAGGTGATCGTTAAATGGTGTTATGGGATAACAATATAAGTTATATTATATAACATATAAACTAGTGGATTGATAAAAAAATAATTGAGTGTGATTGAATAACACTGCTTATAAAATCTATATATCACAGTATCACACCCATAGTGCGTTGTTAAAAAAAAAAACTTAACCATTGTTTGCAAAATGAGATGTCATAAAAAAACGAATGCATGATGTGTTATGTATGGGTGTGTCAAGTCACATCAACTGCGTAGAGAAAGCAAATAAACATTTTTATTTGTCAACTTTAGATGTGTTTTAGGGCCTTTTCATCACATCTATATTTCTAAATGTCATCATGTTTCAGTCTGTGTTGTGTGTTCCTTACAAAAATATTTGGAAAACATTAAAAAAATTCTCATTAGTTTTAATTTTCTCATAAACAAACTTAATTAACACAAACATTCAAGCTTTCTTTCTTAGCAAATTACATTAAGTGGAAACATTCGATCCATATCAGCAGATTCAAGTTGTTGTTTCCATTCCTGAGTTGTGAAAACGTTACAAGAATGATATCCTTATAGATTGTGAATATAGTAAAATATAGACTATCTAGTGCATATTTGGTCATAGAGAGAGATATTAAGGAACAAAATATACAGTGAGTCAGAAATATATACAATAATCATTTATAGTGAAACCAAGAATCTTTAATCTCATTATCACAAGTTGGAATTAAAAAAAAGAGAAAAAAATATATTGAAACTGAAAATAAGAAACTACCTCCTGCAAATATCAGAACATGAGATTCTAGTGGGAAATTATAGGTTGCTTTACAAAAAGCAGACCCTTGGTGTTCTTTTTTTTTACTTCCACAATTTTCGAAAACAAAAACATTTACTAGTACTATAATTTACTTATTTCCATCAAGATTTAGTTATGTTGTTGTAACTTAATGCTTCTTACTCTATCCATCATATATTAGTTAACTAATGATACTAAATTGTACTTAATAATTGACACATTAGGAAAAATTGTTCACAATTCTTTTTGCGTGCGAATTGATGAATATACCTTAGAAGTTGACAAATTAGGGAAAAAATATAAAGGAATAAAAGAATAATAAAACAGCGACTATATGTAACCAACTGTCGATTCATGTTGATGGTTGATCAGGTTCCAATGCCAAAAGAAAGAAACTGAGCGTAGAAATTACGCTTCTTGATTTGTATTGTGACTTTTCTAAACTAAGATGTATATATGAATGAAATAAAGATTGAATTGTTTGTTTTACTACATTTTTTTCTTTTAGTTATATGATTTTTTTATATAAAAATTAAATATGGCTCTAAAGCCAATTAGAACTCAAACAAAATTTAGTAAAGAAAACGAGGATTTCTTGCATGCGCGCACCATATTTAATGAGAGTACATGCATGAGAAGAAGGAGATCGAGTTTGTAGCTTTTCATGATTCGTTCTATTGAAGTCGCCGTGTTATAATCAACAAATCCAGAGACTCGTGCGTGAATTGTGGAAGACAAAAAATGATTCTTGTTTTTAACGTAAACCAAACGTTTTAATGCATGCAAAATGCAAAAGAAGTAACGTATAATTGTGCGGTTAAGAAATAATAGTAATATTATATAACTAAAAGAAAGAGAATATTGTAATTTTATTTTGGCTTAAAAAGTTTGTGAAAAAAAAAGAGAAGAAGTAAAAAAGAAAGTTTGATGAGTTTACAATCGTACCCTCTTTGACTGCTGTCGTCACACTTCGCTTCTTCTCTACCTTTTGTACGGTTCTTTGAAGATGAGTTTCAGGAGAAAGCTGTAATGAGAGAACGAATCAAACCTTCTTTTCAAAATTGTATATTAATATTACAAAACTTATTTTAAACAATTTGCTTTGAAAATTATTTTTAAAAGGAAACTGCTAATTGCAGGCGTTATCATATCATCATATATATGATTCATTTCATGGTGAAGAAAATTTTATTACTAGCTATGTCCTTATTTTTAATAGTCTAGTCAGGTGAGGTGGGCCTACATTATGGGTCACCAAGTTCTCCACTTTAATGGTTTTTTTTTAACTGATTTTCTTTACAATTTTTTATTATTTAATTTTAGCCTTGTTTACATGCTTATTATACCAATAACAATATTTATCAAATATATAAGTCTATTTTTCAATTTTATTTAGTTATTAAATATTAATCAACTCTTTTAACATCCAACTCCTAAACTTTATAAACATTTACTAACAGGAATACGGAACTTTTGTTTTTTTCGTAAAAAATAAAGGTATACGAACGATTTTTTTTTCGTAAAAAATAATGATGTACAAACAGAAATAACGAATTTTTGTTTTTTTTTCGTTAAAAATAAAGATGTACGAACGAAAATAACAAACTTTTGTTTTTCCTCACATAAAGTAATGATTTACAAACGGAAATAACAAACTTTTGTTTTGTTTGAAAAATATAAAAAATCTATAGCTTGATTTTTCGTATACAAAAATTTCATTCACATATACAAGTGTTAACAAAAAAAATAACAAATCTAGTATAAATTTTATGTAAAAACTAATCTGATTTTTAATATTATATCTTGATGAGCACCAACAAAACTTGTAAATTTTTAAATAATTTAAAGATTGATATTCTATATATTTGTTGTAATTATAGTACTTATAAACATAAGAAGAAACCATAAAAGTTATAGTATTACAATTATGAACTAAAAAACCAGAGGTATAATGGAGTTTTTCTTTGACAAAATAGAAATTAATTTAATACTACAACATTTATAACAATTTTAAAAAGTAATAGTTGCTTTTAGTCAGTTAAAAAACTAGTCCTAATTGATAAAAACTACAATACAGCTAATAAATTTGCTTAAGGAAGGTTTATTCAAATTTTGCTTTTCTTCCTAGTTTCAGAGTTTATACAAATAAGGTAATAATTCTCATTAAAAAAAAATCATAAATCAATTAAAATTAAAATAATAATAAACCGAGTAAGTAAAAGGTAAAGGTGTCCTACGACTGTAAAGTAGGTAAATAGAGCTACAAGTTAAGGGGTAGTTTAGGTATTTCATATTCTATCGTCTTCTGTTTTTTTTTTTGGTTACTTTTACTTCTCAAATTCCAAAGAAGGGACTCAATTGGACTTATAGGTAGAAGAGTTTTCTTCGTTTTCTCTGCTTTCTCACTTTTTCCCGTTTCCTTTGGGAATACAAACGGCGGCTTCTCAAAAGCCTCCGATTTCGATTTTTTTTTTTTTTCTTTTCTCTCTTCTTCTCA
>NC_025691.1:32688608-32723553 GCF_000633955.1 Camelina sativa | reverse complement strand
CTTTTCTCCGGGCTCTTCCGTTGGAATCAGAAACCGTGAAGGTTTTGTTTATCAGTGCACTGTTTCAATTGGATCATTACTACCAAGTGAGATCCTCTGTTCGACGAAACAAGTAAGTAACTACATTGTTCTTTGTCTCAATCCTCTTCTGGGTTTGCTTTCGTTTTTTACCTTTTTCGGTAAATTTTGCTCTCTTTGAGTTTTCTTGATTGATCACTCTCTCTCTCTCTCTCTCTCTCTATCTCTCTCTCTCTGATTCCTTTTCTTGTTTTTTTTTTTCTTTTCTTTTTGGGTTCTTTTGTTCGATCGTTGTCTGTGGACATCTTGTTCTGTTTTCCTAAAAGCTTGTTGATTTTGTATGATTGTGAAAAGTTAAGCTCTTTGTTCTATGCATGTTCTTATCTGAAATCTTTGTTTTAGAGAGATCGTCTCAATGCGAGAGAAGGGTTTTTGTGAGGCCTTAGAAGTTGTAAAAGGGTTTTTGTCCTTTTCTTTTATCTCTTGTCAGTGACTTTTTGTTTTGTTTGGTTTGGGTCCATGAATAATGTGTGTTCAAAGTTTGAATCTTTTTTTTTTTTTTTTATGTGCGTGTGTGTTCTACAATTTTTTTTTTTTGAGTTAGTATCTTTCTATGTCTGAACATGTTTTCTCCTTTTCTGGGTGGTTCATGCTAGATTCTATCAGTAATTCAATTTCGAATCTATGTTTCTTCAACTTGTTTTTTGATAGGGGCCAGTTACTCACAGAGACAGATTGTGGTAACACTTTTGTCCATTAACAAAAGTTGTCTGTTTCTCTTTCGTCAAATATTTGACCAGAGAGAGAGAGAGTTGTTTGGTTTGTGGTCTGGTCAGTGAAAAGCTAAAGATTGGTTTTTGTTTCATATTTTTGCACCATTAGATTGATGACTAGAGACGGTACATATATATAAAAAAACTGATCCTTTTGACGATTTCTTTCCTTTTATGATCCCAAGAACTTGTAGCCGGCGACACACAATCTATCAGTGAGATTTTAGCTTATGAGTTTAAGGTCCAAAAGTACGAAAGTTTCAATCAATGTTAGAGTTCAAAAGATTAAATCCTTCTTTTGGTGTAGTTTTGCTCTAGTTTGATTTGTTGGGTTTGTGGTAGATTCTGTTTGTATTCAATCAGTGAATCTAATCAAGTAAATGTAAACTTTTAATGATATGTGTTCGAAGTTTAAAACCTTTTGTGTCTGTTTCTCAGTGGTCAATATGTCAGATAGAGTTGTTTGGTTTATGTCTGGCTGATGAAATGCTTAATACTGGTTTTGTTTCATATCCTGCACATTGGAGATTTGATCACTAAAGGTTGTACTGATGTTTTCACTATAGTATCTTGATTGGCCGTATTGATGATTTCTCTTCTTGTAGGAGTCTCTTCAACATGGACAACGATTGCGAGGAGCTTCAGGTCCCCATGGCAACTCTAACCTCAATTGGTTTTAGGATTTCAAATAATAATGATCGAGTAAGTGTTGTCCTTCGTTAATCTCCTCGAGTAGATTGAGCATATATTTAATGTAATGGCACCTTGTTATAGGAGAAAATGTCTGTTATACCGGTCGAATCAGCGAATCAGGTGACTGATTCTCGGCTAGGGCTACCAAATCCGGATGCTATCTGCAGAACCTGTGGCAGCAAAGATCGAAAAGTTTGCGAAGGTATCGTAAAGAATCTGGTTTTGGCAATATTGTTGTTGCATCTCTTGGCTCATATATGTTCAGTTCATTGAATATGCTTCTGTTTCTTTCTGTTTAGGGCATTTTGGGGTTGTACATTTCCAGTATCCGATAATTAACCCGTACTTCCTCAAGGAGATAGCTGCGTTGCTCAACAAAATCTGCCCTGGCTGTAAATACATTCATAAAAAGCAGTTTCAGGTTCAAGAGTCTTTCCAAATCCTTTTATTGTGTGTTTTGGAACTACATTATACTAATGTCGCCTTTGTTTGTTGTTACAGATTACAGAAGACCAACCTGATAGATGTAGATATTGCACCGTAAGAGTAGTTTGATTACAACTAATTTTTCTCATTTAAAAAAACTTTGTTCTTACTCTCTAATTTTCATGTTTTTTGTTTATATGTTTCAGTCGAATACAGGTTATCCTCTAATGAAGTTTAGGGTAACTACTAAAGAAGTCTTCAGGAGATCCGGAATCGTTGTTGAAGTAAACGAAGAGTCTGTGATGAAACTCAAGAAACGGGGAGTGTCAACATTGCCATCTGACTATTGGAGTTTTTTGCCAAAAGACCCCAATATTGACGAGAGCTGTCTGAAAGAAACCAAACGTATTCTAACGCATGCACAGGTAATATCATAATAGTGGAATGTATAACTTCAGAGACTTGATAAATTTTTTCATACTATATATAGTTTTCTGAAATTTTCACCTTTTTTTTTTTGCAGGCTTATACTCTGTTATCTGGGATTGATCAGAGGCTCATCAAGAAGGACATCCCCATGTTCGACTCTTTAAGTATGGCATCTCTTCCTGTTACACCAAACGCTTACCGTGTAACCGAAATAGTCCATCAGTTTAACGGAGCCCGATTAATCTTTGTAAGTTATACGCTTTTCTATGTAACTTGTTTGCAAGTCACACCATGCTATGATTGTTCTCTTACTACTTTTCGGTTTTTTTTGGTTACAAATTCATAGGATGAGCGGATTCGAATCTACAGGAAACTAATCGGCTTCCAGGGAAACACACTTGATTTGAGTTCTCGTGTGATCGAATGCATGCAATACTCCAGAGTAAGCAGTAGTTTTCTGATAGATTAAACTCTTGTTTCTGTTGAAGGTATTAGTAATTGTAGTTTCTTTTTTCACACAGCTCTTTTCGGAGACTGTGTCTTCGAGTCAAGATTCAGCAAATCCATACCAAAAGAAGTCAGACACTCCTACACTATGTGGTCTAAGGTTCATGAAAGACGTGCTGCTTGGTAAAAGAAGTGATCATTCATTCAGGACAGTAGTAGTTGGTGATCCTTCCTTGAATCTTCACGAGATTGGCATACCCCAGACGATAGCAGAAAGGCTTCAAGTATCAGAGAATCTTAACGACTGGAACAAGGAACGGCTTGTCGCTTACGTTTTCCACAGACTGTTCGTGTTACGTAAAGAGGTGCTTGTGAGAAGAGGAGATATCTTGGTGGCTATTCGACAAATCGACGACCTCCAAGCTGGAGACAAAATTTTCAGGCCTTTAATGGATGGAGACACAGTGCTTATGAACAGACCGCCTTCGATTCATCAGCATTCTCTTATTGCAATGTCTGTTAGAACCCTCCCTACGATCTCTGTTGTCTCCCTGAATCCTATCTGCTGTTTGCCGTTTCGTGGTGATTTTGATGGAGATTGTCTTCACGGTTACATTCCTCAGTCTATTCAAGCAAAGGTTGAGCTTGATGAGCTTGTTGCTTTGGATAAGCAGCTTATTAACCGACAGAATGGTCGGAATTTGCTTTCTCTAGGACAGGACAGCATGACGGCAGCTTATCTGGTTAATGTTGAGAAAAACTGTTATCTGAATCGAGCTCAGATCCAGCAGCTTCAAATGTACTGCCCATTTCAGCCTCCTCCGCCTGCGATAATCCAAGCTTCTCCTTCTAGCACTGAGCCTCAATGGACGGGAATGCAGCTTTTTGGGATGCTGTTTCCTCCCGGGTTTGACTACACTTACCCTCTGAATGATGTGGTTGTGAGTAATGGAGAGCTTTTGTCTTCCTCTGAAGGATCAGCTTGGCTCCGGGATGTAGAAGGGAATTTTATCCAGGGCTTGCTTAAACACGACCAAGGGAAAGTTCTTGAAATCATCCATTCAGCTCAAGAAATGCTATCTCAGTGGTTGTTGATGCGAGGATTGAGTGTGTCCTTGGCGGATTTGTACCTTTCCTCTGATCCACAGTCTCGTAAAAACTTGACTGATGAGATTAGATACGGATTGCTGGAAGCTGAACAAGTCTGCAACAAGCAACAGCTAATGTTTGAATCTTGGAGAGATCTTCTTGCAGATAATGGGGAGGACGAGGAAGAGGATGCAGTTGGGGACTTGGCCCGGTTCTGTTATGATAGACAAAAATCAGCTAGATTAAGCAAACTTGCAGTTAGTGCTTTTAAGGATGCTTACAGAGATGTTCAGGCACTGGCGTATAGGTATGGCGACCAATCCAATTCTTTTTTGATCATGTCGAAAGCTGGTAGCAAAGGTAATATTGGGAAGCTGGTTCAGCACAGTATGTGTATTGGTCTGCAGAATTCTGCAGTTGCTTTGTCCTTTGGGTTTCCGCGCAAGCTGACTTGTGCTTCTTGGAACGACCCTAACAGCCCACTTCGCGGCGGTACAAAGGGAGAAGACAAAACCGCTACAGAGTCATATGTTCCTTATGGAGTCATTGAGAATTCGTTTCTAACGGGTCTGAATCCGTTGGAATCTTTTGTTCATTCAGTTACAAGTCGTGACAGCTCATTCAGTGGTAATGCTGATCTCCCAGGGACACTGAGCAGAAGATTGATGTTCTTCATGCGGGACATATACGCTGCTTATGATGGTACAGTGAGAAATTCTTTCGGGAACCAGGTAGTCCAGTTTACTTATGAGACTGATGGTCCCGTTGAAGAGATCACCGGTGAAGCACTTGGGTCACTCTCTGCTTGTGCATTATCTGAGGCAGCTTACAGCGCACTGGACCAGCCAGTCAGCCTTCTTGAAACTTCGCCGCTTCTGAATCTTAAGGTCTTCTTCTTCCTGATTTCTTTTGTCGTTTACACTTGAATCTTTTACATTTCTCTAATTAGCCTTTAATCTCTTTCTACAGAATACCTTGGAATGTGGGTCAAAGAAAGGTCAACGAGAACAGACTGTGTCTTTGTATTTGTCTGAAACCCTTTCAAAGAAAAAGCACGGGTTTGAATACGGGGCACTGGAGATCAAGAACCACTTGGAGAAACTTAGTTTCTCAGAGATCGTTTCAACATCTATGATAATGTTGGTAACTTCAACTGACTTCTTTATGAATCTTTTTTGGTTAAAAGAATCTCTTAACAAATGTTTATGGTCTTCTTTGGTTCATAGATTCTCTCCAAGTACTAACACGGAAGTACCATTAAGCCCGTGGGTCTGCCATTTTCACATCTCCGAGGTACAAACTCATACACACATAAAGCCACATACATCAATATATGATTATGAACAGATTCTAATGAACCTCTTCTTTTAATTTCACAGAAACTACTGAAGCAGAAACAACTGAACGCAGAATCTGTTGTTTCCTCATTAAACGAGCAGTACAAGAGCAGGATCAGAGAACTGAAGCTTAATCTAGTTGATTTGGATATACAAAGCACGTAAGAACATCCCTGAAATTGTATCAGACATGTTTTATATAGCTTTTTATGTTTTTATTAGACACTGATTTGTTATACATTTATGTATTGTGGATTAGGAACCACTGCTCTTCAGACGATAAGGCAATGAAGGATGATAGCTTTTGCATCACGGTGACTGTAATCGAAGCCTCAAAGCACTCCTCTTTGGAACTTGATGCTATTCGTCTCGTTTTGATCCCTTTTCTTCTTGACACTCCTGTCAAAGGTAAAACTGGATGAATAAAAAGACAAGCAAGCTGAACAGTTCTTGTTTTGTTATTATCGTTATGAGTTCTTTCATCTGTTTTTGCAGGTTACCAAGAGATTAAAAAGGTCGATGTTTTGTGGACCGACCGTCCAAAAGCTCCAAAAAGGAACGGGAATCATTTGGCAGGTGAGCTTTACTTGAGGGTTACAATGTATGGAGATCGGGGAAAAAGAAACTGTTGGAGTGCTCTCTTAGAAACCTGTCTTCCCATCATGGACATGATTGACTGGAGCCGAAGCCATCCTGATAATATCCGACAATGCTGCTCGGTTTTTGGAATAGACGCTGGACGGAACATTTTCGTAGCAGTCAGTATCGGTTTCTTTAACAATTTCTTTGTTTTCTTGGTCACGCTGCTTCTAAAGTTTTAAGCGTTTTTTTTTTTTGTGGCTGCAGAATTTGGAGTCTGCGGTGTCAGATACCGGTAAGACTATACTAAGAGAACATCTGCTTCTCGTAGCTGATAGTCTCTCTATTACCGGAGAATTTGTGGCATTAAACGCCAAAGGTTGGAGTAAACAAAGACAAGCTGAGTCCACTCCTGCACCTTTTACTCAAGCATGCTTCTCGGTATGTTTCTAATCCCAAGTTATATTCCTTATACCAAGCTTATATTGGATATGATTTGATACTTAATGCTTGCTTAATCTCGACAGAGTCCAAGTCAATGCTTTCTCAAAGCTGCTAAGGAAGGTGTCATAGACCAGCTTCAAGGGTCTATCGACGCCTTAGCTTGGGGAAAAGTTCCTGGTTTTGGAACTGGAGATCAATTCGAAATCATCATTTCGCCAAAGGTTAATAACTTTACTTTTTTAATCCGTTTTGATCACAACTTCTATTGGTCTAATGAGTGTCTTTATGCATGCATCAGGTTCATGGGTTTACTACACCGGTGGATGTGTATGAAGTTCTGAGTAGCACACCTCTAAAGACAGTGACAAAGCTTGCAACAAGCTCTGCGCACAAATCAGACCGATTCACAGTCCAGCCACTAAACATGCTTGATACCGGATTTCCCAAAGCTTTCAAGGCACTCAATGGGAAAGGGATTTCTCTGTCACAGCTTAAAACGATGTTTACATGGGACGACATTGAGAATCTTTCCCGGTCACTGAAACTCATACTCTACAAGTAAGTCGAAAAACACAACCTCAGTGTCGAAGTTTTGATATATTCCTTTTGCCTGCTGCAAATTATAACATGTGTTGTTTTTGTCAGCTACGAAATCAATGCTCCGTTGAGTGAGAGAGATGAGACTTTTGTCAGCATGGTTTTGTGCTTCCACCCCAACATGGCTGAGAAGATCGGACCAGGCTTCCAAGGAATCCGGGTAAATCATATTAAAAAAAAAAAGAAAAAGAAAAAACTCAGAGAATCCTTGAAAACATAGAAGATCCTGACCCGGTTTCTTAATGCAGGTCGCTAATTCGAAGCACGGGGATTCCCGTTGCTTTGAGGTTGTAAGAATAGACGAGACAACAGAAGACTTTTCGTACCACAAGTGTGTCTTAGGAGCAACAAAGATCATTGCACCAGGGAAAATGAACTTCTACAAGTCAAAGTATCTCAAGAATGGTAAAGTCCAGCACCGGTAAACCGTAAAAACAACACCGGTAAACCGTAAAATAAAAGGAAACGAAAGACTTGTCTTTATGTCGATATATATATAATTTCGAACAAAATGTAGGGAAAAAGATATGTGTAAGTGTGTCTGAAATGTAGGGGAAAAGCCTTTTGCCTTTGCTCGAAGCTTCTTTTTGCTCCTTTCACTATGTAATACCTTTGCCTTTTTGGATCTTAAAAGGCTTAAAGGTTAATTACTTAGTGGAAGCAGCAACGAGAAGCTGGCAAAGGAGGCTTCTGTTCTGTTTCTGTTTCTATTTCTGTTTCTGTTTTTGTAAACCATGGAAATTTCCGGTTTGACTATGAAAATACCCGGTTATGTTTCTGTTCTTTCTTTATCCGGTTTAGATCGGTCTTCATACAGTTGATTTATATGATCATTTTGGTTCTTATACAATTTGTTCTTTCTTTACCCGGCTTAGATCGGTTTTTATGAAGTTCGCTTACGGCTCTCATAAGTTATGGCATCTTCTGTTTCTCTTATGAGTTATGAGAGATTGAGAGGTGAAAATTTATTTTGCTTTATCAAAGCTTATTTGTTTCTTTGGTTCTGCCTGGTTTTGTTCTAGTTAAGATGTATAGTTCTTACACAATTTGTGAATTATATCTATTTACAATCATCTTGTGTATCCTCCGGTTATGCAACGATATTTTTCGGTTTAGTTCGGTTATGATCCTTGTATCATATTTTGTCTTTTTGTGCGACTGTGATCGAATCATCGAATCATTATCCTTAACAAAAATATGTTTTTTTTAGGGTTATAGACGTAGTAATCATTTCATCAAACAACTACACCTATTTAATGTTCTTACATCATTATGACTATAAATCATATCATTAACTGTCTTTTTTTAATCAGAAGTTACCATCATTAAAACAATGATATATCCATCTTTCTATGTTTTACCGAATTGAACAGGACCAAAAAAATAAAAAATGTAATCAAATGTGCTAGTGTTTTGAAACTTTTTTTCTCTTTTGAGTTTTGAATAAAATCCACAATTGTTTTTCATTGTGCTAGTGATTTTTTCTCTTTGTCGCAAACCACAATTACTTTTTCTATTTTCTTTTTTCCCTATTCAATAGAACATGTGGTTTCAATTTTTTTCCTTAAAAATACCATACAGTTATAAATAAACCGATTACAACAAGAACAACAAATGAAGGCGTGGAATCCTTCCATTAAACAAAACGGCTTTATTATGCCAATCAAATTTAGGGTCAAGAGGGTAAAAACACTAACCGCAGCAAATCAAATCACAACGTTCTTACTTTGATCTACTGCTCAGAAGAATCCACCATATATTCACCACCTCCAAGTGCAAATCTGCTACGTACGACTACGTACAATAGAGGCCCCTAAAGAGTCTACTCTAGTTATCAAGATCCCTGCCTAATTATTCCTAATTCAGTTCCCTGCCAAATGCGGATCAAGATCCCAAAACGACGCAAAACATGTGGTTGTTTTTTTTCTTTTCTTTCTGGTTTTAAACATGTGGTTGTTAATTGTTACAACTCTTTTCTTTTTCTTTATTGATAATAATAGACGATCGGTTTACATATTCTGACTATTGTACATTGTACTAGTAAACGTTCACTATGTTGATTATAAAATTCTCTTTAAAATATTAACGTCTATTCGTTATATTTAATATATTTAGAATTACTTTCTCTAGTTGTTTTGAACCTATCAATCAGCAGATTAATACAAAAACAACCAACTTACTGTTTTATGTGCGTCAAAAGCCGTTGGTCCGGTTATATCATATATGAATGCACTAAATCATTGTCTCGAAAGATATAGAAGTTTTGTTTTTGAGGTAATATCGATCTCAAGTATTCTCAATCACCTTGTAATCAACCACATATAACTTCAGTATATTTGTAAATCACTTTAGCAATAAAACTATATATTCATTTTTTTGAAAAGAAGTAGCTAGCTAGCTAGTGAGTATCAGTTCACCAAAACAAATTAAAGATCGATTTAGATTCTTTTAATGCCATCTTCTCATACTCTCTTACACAGGTCCACAAGACCACAACTGCACTTGCTATGCTTTGGTTTTATCTTTAGCTATTTATTTTGTATTTTTATTACTTTCCGGCCGTTTTACAATTTATACATGGCAATGGATTCAAAAGTAGAGTTTGGTGTCAAAGACACATGTCGTGCACTCATAATGCCACTAGACACACAGACACTAGCTTCTAGGCTTCTACTCATAAAGCGTTTTCTTCAATTCTGCATCAGAGAAGAAAACCTTAGCAAATCAAAAGATAAGATTTAATTATGGTGACCACTAAAATGTAGACGCGATAATGAGTGCAGCCTTAGCAATTTATGCTTTATACTAAGTTATTTAATATATTCCTATTAAACCAAGAAAAATCTGACACCATGCAAAGTTATATATACATGTATATTCTGTAGAAATTATAGGCGTCGTAAAAGCACTTTAATGGTATGCGGCTTAAATAAGGTATTATATGATGATATTTAGATTAATACTTATCAGATTAACTTAGGATTCAAACTCTAAAAGTTGCTATTGATATTAGATTTATACTCCTATGTTCTTAAAACTTCTATGTCGTTCTGCTGCTAAAATAAGTTAAACTATATCAGAATATACTATTAGAACTTTGAATATACTGTATTACAATATCTACAAAATATGTGTAGTGTATCACATATATGGTAATTAAAAAATTAGTCTTTACACGTTTTCTAATACAATAATTGGGTTAATAGAATATTTACGAGTGTCATTTTGGTCCTCTATTAGAAAATGAGTATCACGTTGGACCACTGATCCATCATGATAGATTATTGTAGGTAAACTTATACAAATTGAGTTTAAATATATATATATATATATATATATATATATGTGGCTGCATAATAATATTATAGTAAGTTTTATGTTTATTCTTGGTAAGTTTTATGTCCAAAACAAGTTATCTCATATATTTTTGTCCTCACTACTAATGGTTATATAAAAAAGCAATAATATGAAAAAATATCTGCCACCTAATTATTTAAATATTCCAACTAAAATTGTGTCGTTTTATGTATAAAAAAATTGAATACGGACACAATGAGAGTCCATGACAAAAGATGAAGACAACTTGAATACGGGCCATACGGGACACATCTACACTTTACACGACTCCATGCCTATTCATTTATATCATTTCATACACATCAAATCAAATCGAAGAAGAAGTTGTAAAAATATTTTATTTCTATATTTCCTTTTCAGTTTCGGATTATATGCTTAATTAAATCATATGATCTTCTATAACGACAGAGAATATCAGGAACAACGTTATATTAATTACTTCTTTTTTTTTTTTTTTTTTTCCATAAGAGGCCGACTTAAATAGTTTTATTTTCATTTAGACCCCGAAATTTCAGGTTTTGTTCCCCCCAGAAGTTTCATATAATTATATAAAAGCCCTCATTATTAAAAACATGAAAATTAAGGACACTTTCGGCAGCCACGATTTGATGTTCCAAGTTTTTTTTTTTGTCCTCAATGATTGGGTCCATCTGAGTAAATGCGTATGCGATTTGATGAAATCACATTACTACTCTCCTTATAAGATTCTGCGATCTACCCCAATGATCAATTAGTCCCCAGACTCTCTCCAAGATTCCCTCTTTTGTTTTTTCTTATCGTTCTGGGTTCTTTTGGGTCTACACAAAAATCGAAGCTTTTCTTCTGGGGTTTGTGTTTCTCTTTCTCAGTTCTTTTCTTTGTATAAAGAACGATGTTTTGATCCAGATTTGTTGTCTTTTTTATTTCAGGTTTGTCACGTTGATGGTCATCTATTTCTCGAAATCAGGACAATAAAGTTTGGATTTTTCCAATCAATTCTCTCACTTTAAGGTATTGCATTTGTGTTCTGTTTTTTTTTTTGTTTGATTTGCTCAGAGAGAATGAAAAAGTTGACAAAAGTAGAGAATCTATGGTTTGATGCGACTCCATGTTAGAAAAAGTTCAAAACTTTTTTTGGCGTTTTTTATATGTTTGCTAGGTGTGGAGTTTTCTTTTCTTTTAACAGGGCAAACCCAATTTGGCCTACTAAAGCAAGTTGGCTGCTTTGGAAATACATTTATCATTGACTCCACTAAGATCTAATTTATACTTTTAATATTTACCAAAATTTTATTATTTTTTTTGTGTAGGCCTTCCTTAATGCTAAGCTCGTGTGTTCTGATCCCTTAAGCTCCACTATTATAATCCTTTTCTTTTTTCCCAGAGATTTCATCTGTATAAGATCTCTCAAGGAAACATCAGCATTTTGTATTCGAGAAGAACCAGAAGAAGAACAAGAGGAGAGACCAGAGGTAAAAAAAAAAAACATTATGAGTTTTTAACTAAGATCTCTGTTTTGTTCTTATGTGCTGAGAACAAAAGGATCGTGGTGAACTGAAATGCAAGAGTTTTTAAAGTAAGAAAATGAGATGAGTTTTTGATTGTTTCTTCAAAAAATTTCGATTTGATTTGATTTGGTATTTTAATGTCCTCAGTGATTGATTTCTGCGTGAGCGTATCATTCTAAGCACATGGCTGCTTATTGAGATATAGCCAGCCATGTTTAGCCGCTGACTTTCTTATAAATGCTTATTTTTATAGAAAGTGTAACTTGGAAATTTTCTTGATTTGGTTTCTATAACTGTAATTTGTAATTGTGCTTGAGCACTAACAGATTACTCAGCAAATTCACTATCCATTTGAGGTTTATTCCTTTTAGATGCTTTATGATCTCTTCGTGCTCGAGTCAAATTGTTTTTCTTTTGGTCCTTGACTCTTTCTTTCACTTCCTCAAGCTGGTTCGCGTTAATCCTTTGAATCTGACTTGTGCTTATGCCTCTTGAATCTTTTTGTATAGCTTTCTTTGTGACTATCTTGATTACTGACTGTAAAACGTGAGATTGTTTTGTGTAGTGATGAGGTTGAGTTTAGAATATCTTGGTTAGCTCCATTGGGTAAGGCTTGTTGTGGATTGATTTGTATATCTTAAGTCTTCAGGAGCTTTTGAATGTGTCAAGAATGTTTTTGGAAATGTTCTCGTTCTCTCCTTTCCATTTTGGGATTTGATGACTGTTCATGAATGCTATTGACTTTGGATAATATAATTATGTATTTGTATTTAATTCATTTTCCGTATGCCACAAAACCCATTCTCTGTTTGGTTTGTCAACGTTGACAAAAATGCAAAATCTATATATAAGTGGTATCAGGGTGTTCTAATTTCGACATTCTTCTCAGGCTCTTATCTATAACTTTGTGCTCTGCTGCTCTATGCGATAAAAAGATGGTGGCCTTTGGGAAATATTTGCAGCGGAAACAAATTGAAGAATGGAGAGGGTATGCATTTTCTTACGACATCTCTGTTTTAGCCACATGATAAT
This sequence comes from Camelina sativa, assembly GCF_000633955.1. Classification (NCBI taxonomy): domain Eukaryota; kingdom Viridiplantae; phylum Streptophyta; class Magnoliopsida; order Brassicales; family Brassicaceae; genus Camelina; species Camelina sativa. The sequence continues at coordinate 32,710,845 of NC_025691.1, read as the reverse complement.
TTATCCTGTGATCAAAATGATAATTTGATGGTTTCCCTTGTAGCTATTACATCAATTACAAATTGATGAAGAAGAAAGTGAAGCAATATGCTGAGCAAATCCAAGGCGGATCTCAACATCCTCGCCATGTTCTCAAAGATTTCTCAAGGATGCTCGATACTCAGGTATGTTGTTACGTCAAGATGATTTTATTCGAATACTACTCTCACTGAATTGTTATTGTCCGTGTATCTCTGAGGTTTTGTTTCTGTTTATTAGATGAAACGTTTAGATGTTGTTAACCATTCTGATGATGATCACATGGAACTCCTTCATAGTGTTAAAATTGTTCGAGATATTGAAAGTGATTCATCGTTTTGTAGATTGAGACAACTGTCCTTTTCATGTTGGAACAACAAGGGTTGCTCGCAGGGCGATTAGCCATATTGAGGGAAACTCATGATGCTATACTTGAGCAGCCTGANTAAGCACATGGCTGCTTATTGAGATATAGCCAGCCATGTTTAGCCGCTGACTTTCTTATAAATGTGTTTTTTTTTTATATAGAAAGTGTAACTTGGAAATTTTCTTGATTTGGTTTCTATAACTGTAATTTGTAATTGTGCTTGAGCACTACCAGATTACTCAGCAAATTCACTATCCATTTGAGGATTATTCCTTTTAGATGCTTTATGATTTTTTTCGTGCTCGAGTCAAATTGTTTTTTTTTGGTCCTTGACTCTTTCTTTCACTTCCTCAAGCTGGTTCGCGTTAATCCTTTGAATCTGACTTGTGCTTATGCCTCTTGAATCTATTTGTATAGCTTTCTTTGTGACTATCTTGATTACTGACTGTAAAATGTGAGATTGTTTTGTGTAGTGATGAGGTTGAGTTTAGAATATCTTGGTTAGCTCCATTGGGTAAGGCTTGTTGTGGATTGATTTGTATATCTTAAGTCTTCAGGAGCTTTTGAATGTGTCAAGAATGTTTTTGGAAATGTTCTCGTTCTCTCCTTTCCATTTTGGGATTTGATGACTGTTCATGAATGCTATTGACTTTGGATAATATAATTATGTATTTGTATTTAATTCATTTTCCGTATGCCACAAAACCCATTCTCTGTTTGGTTTGTCAACGTTGACAAAAATGCAAAATCTATATATAAGTGGTATCAGGGTGTTCTAATTTCGACATTCTTCTCAGGCTCTTATCTATAACTTTGTGCTCTGCTGCTCTATGCGATAAAAAGATGGTGGCCTTTGGGAAATATTTGCAGCGGAAACAAATTGAAGAATGGAGAGGGTATGCATTTTCTTACGACATCTCTGTTTTAGCCACATGATAATTTATCCTGTGATCAAAATGATAATTTGATGGTTTCCCTTGTAGCTATTACATCAATTACAAATTGATGAAGAAGAAAGTGAAGCAATATGCTGAGCAAATCCAAGGCGGATCTCAACATCCTCGCCATGTTCTCAAAGATTTCTCAAGGATGCTCGATACTCAGGTATGTTGTTACGTCAAGATGATTTTATTCGAATACTACTCTCACTGAATTGTTATTGTCCGTGTATCTCTGAGGTTTTGTTTCTGTTTATTAGATGAAACGTTTAGATGTTGTTAACCATTCTGATGATGATCACATGGAACTCCTTCATAGTGTTAAAATTGTTCGAGATATTGAAAGTGATTCATCGTTTTGTAGNAAAACCCATTCTCTGTTTGGTTTGTCAACGTTGACAAAAATGCAAAATCTATATATAAGTGGTATCAGGGTGTTCTAATTTCGACATTCTTCTCAGGCTCTTATCTATAACTTTGTGCTCTGCTGCTCTATGCGATAAAAAGATGGTGGCCTTTGGGAAATATTTGCAGCGGAAACAAATTGAAGAATGGAGAGGGTATGCATTTTCTTACGACATCTCTGTTTTAGCCACATGATAATTTATCCTGTGATCAAAATGATAATTTGATGGTTTCCCTTGTAGCTATTACATCAATTACAAATTGATGAAGAAGAAAGTGAAGCAATATGCTGAGCAAATCCAAGGCGGATCTCAACATCCTCGCCATGTTCTCAAAGATTTCTCAAGGATGCTCGATACTCAGGTATGTTGTTACGTCAAGATGATTTTATTCGAATACTACTCTCACTGAATTGTTATTGTCCGTGTATCTCTGAGGTTTTGTTTCTGTTTATTAGATGAAACGTTTAGATGTTGTTAACCATTCTGATGATGATCACATGGAACTCCTTCATAGTGTTAAAATTGTTCGAGATATTGAAAGTGATTCATCGTTTTGTAGATTGAGACAACTGTCCTTTTCATGTTGGAACAACAAGGGTTGCTCGCAGGGCGATTAGCCATATTGAGGGAAACTCATGATGCTATACTTGAGCAGCCTGATATATCAAAAATTGTTGAGCTACGAGAATCATACAGAGACGTTGGACGAGACCTTCTTCAGCTTCTGAAGTTCGTTGAGCTTAACGCCATTGGTCTGCGCAAGATACTTAAGAAATTTGACAAACGGTTTGGCTATAGATTCGCTGATTATTACGTGAAGACCCGAGCTAATCATCCTTACTCTCAGCTTCAACAAGTCTTTAAGCATGTGGTAAATTAACTTTTTCTTACCACTCTTTCACTGTTTCATCTGTAGGCTCTTCTTGTTACGGATCTGAAATGTGTTCTGTGTATGGAAAATTTATAGGGTGTAGGAGCTGTTGTTGGGGCTATTTCACGCAATCTTCATGAGCTTCAAGAAAATGAAGGAAGCTTTTATTCAATTTATGACCAACCCGTTCTTCCTCTTCAGGTACTACATTTCAAATATATAAATTCAGATTCCTCTATTTAGCTTTTCTTGTTAATCCTAATCCATGCCTTGAACACTGCAGGATCCAGTGGTTGAGGCAATAAAAACCGCAGTAGACAAGCTAACGCACTCGACAAATTTCCTTAACTTCTTGGCACAACATGCTCTCATCATGCAAGATGAGTTGGTGACTCCTTCAGAGGATGCTATCGATGAGCGGGCTTACCATTTTAATTCGTTACTCCTGAATCTAGGAAATACATTTTTGTACATGGTCAACACTTATATCATCGTCCCTACAGCAGATGACTATTCAATGAGCCTTGGTGCTGCAGCAACGGTTTGCGGTGTTGTCATTGGATCTATGGCTATCGCTCAAGTTTTCTCATCAGTTTATTTCAGCGCGTGGTCCAACAAATCTTACTTCAAACCTCTTGTGTTTAGCAGCATTGCGCTCTTTATTGGAAACTTAATGTATGCGTTGGCTTATGATGCCAATTCTATAGCGCTTCTCTTACTCGGCCGTGTCTGTTGTGGGTAAGTTAAAACATTTTCCTATGAATCGTGTGAAAGAGTAAACCTTTTCTACAACGAATACTAACCCTTTAAATTTGCAGGTTGGGATCAGCAAGAGCTGTGAACCGGAGATATATTAGTGATTGTGTGCCTTTGAGAATCCGAATGCAGGCATCAGCAGGTTTTGTGAGTGCTAGTGCACTTGGAATGGCTTGTGGTCCCGCGCTTGCTGGTTTACTCCAAATCAAATTCAAGTTCTACAAGTTTACATTTAATCAGTCTACTTTGCCTGGGTGGGTTATGGCTGTGGCCTGGCTTTTCTATTTGGTATGGCTATGCATATCATTTAAAGAGCCATTGCGTGACACAGAGGATGAAGAAAAAACCAATCCAAATGAAACAACATCAAGTAATCTGCTTTTGAAGATTGTTGATAGTAAAAGCTGTTCCTTTTTTTTTATTATTGTAACAAAAACTAATTAATTGGATTCTTGGTTGATGCAGTGACAGATAGAGTTGAAAGTAGCAGAGTCGAGGAAGGTCTTCGAAAGCCCTTGCTGATTACTTCAGGAATCAAGCCAGAAGATGAAGAGGACTGCAATGANACGCTTCTCTTACTCGGCCGTGTCTGTTGTGGGTAAGTTAAAACATTTTCCTATGAATCGTGTGAAAGAGTAAACCTTTTCTACAACTAACTATAACCCTTTAAATTTGCAGGTTGGGATCAGCAAGAGCTGTGAACCGGAGATATATTAGTGATTGTGTGCCTTTGAGAATCCGAATGCAGGCATCAGCAGGTTTTGTGAGTGCTAGTGCACTTGGAATGGCTTGTGGTCCCGCGCTTGCTGGTTTACTCCAAATCAAATTCAAGTTCTACAAGTTTACATTTAATCAGTCTACTTTGCCTGGGTGGGTTATGGCTGTGGCCTGGCTTTTCTATTTGGTATGGCTATGCATATCATTTAAAGAGCCATTGCGTGACACAGAGGATGAAGAAAAAACCAATCCAAATGAAACAACATCAAGTAATCTGCTTTTGAAGATTGTTGATAGTAAAAGCTGTTCCTTTTTTTTTATTATTGTAACAAAAACTAATTAATTGGATTCTTGGTTGATGCAGTGACAGATAGAGTTGAAAGTAGCAGAGTCGAGGAAGGTCTTCGAAAGCCCTTGCTGATTACTTCAGGAATCAAGCCAGAAGATGAAGAGGACTGCAATGAAAGCGAAGAATCTCAAGAAGATTCTCACAAACCTGCAAATTCTTTCAGATCAGCTTACCAACTTCTTACTCCATCTGTTAAGGTACCATCATCAGTTCTCGTCAACATCCAGAAAAATACATAACTTTGATAGAAGAATACTCGGAGTTCTAAAAGTTTACCTGACTGAAATCTTTGTCTGTTTTGGTTGTCAGGTTCAACTGTTAATCTACTTCATGCTCAAGTACGCAATGGAAATACTACTGTCAGAGTCTAGTGTCATTACTTCATACTACTTTAGTTGGTCCACAAGCTCTGTTGCCATCTTCCTAGCCTGCCTTGGCCTCACGGTGCTGCCAATCAACATTTTGGTTGGAAGTTACATAAGTAATATGTTTGAAGACAGGTAATCTTGGAATCCCGAGCTCAAACCGAACCAAATATGTAATACTTTGATCTAAAAAGCTTGATGATCCTGTTTTGTATACCTAATGATAGAATCCAAAACTTTGATAGTTATTTTGGTGATGATTTGCAATGTCTCTCTCACAGGCAAATCCTTTTAACATCTGAGATCATCGTCTTCCTTGGGATTCTCTTCAGTTTCAATCTGTTTGTTCCATACACTGTTCCACAATATGTGATCTCAGGTCTTGTTATGTTCGTAGCTGCTGAAGTGCTTGAAGGTATAATAACTAAACAAACCTCTGCTTTCTGCTTTAAAGTACCAACCTATTTCTAATGGCTTTTTCTGGTTTTTTTAGGTGTGAATCTGTCGTTGTTATCACGAGTAATGTCATCGAGGCTGTCGAAAGGAACATACAACGGAGGGTTGCTGTCGACAGAAGCTGGAACGTTGGCTCGGGTTGTGGCGGATGTAACCATAACATTGGGAGGATACTTGGGAAGAGGCCATCTCTTGAATGCCACTCTTCTACCATCGCTTGTCATCTGCATTGGCTCCATTGTTGCTACTTGTTGTACTTATAACTCTCTCTATTGATTTTGGAGTTTTGCTACCAATTTTCTAAAATAGAAAAAAAAGAAACAGTGTGTATGATCATCCTCTCTTTATTTGATTATATTTGTCGTCACCAATGTTCCAATTCATATGGGTGTATATGTGACCTAATAGGTATGTCAACTCGTATATATATACGGGGAATACATAATCCTCTATATATTAGAAACATTGTTCCAGTATTGTGAGATTTCATCTAAATTATTATTGTAATAAATTTTGGTTTTGAGTTCTGTATCCAAGTTCCATATTGCTAGTTTATTCTTCTTCACTACTCTTTTGTAATGGATCCTCTATTGTTCTTATTCATCTTAATGTGAGTTTGGGTGAAGTTCACATTCGACATTCCACCCATAAATCATATGTTTGTATGGTCTATTTGTAGCAAATATGTGCGTTGCTTCAAACAAATTATCTACATTTCTTTGTGAAATATTTGCTTAACAATTTAGAAAAATATGGCATATGTTAAGTATGTAACCTAAATGGATGTAACAAAAACAATATGCTCAATAATCAATATATTACATTCATGCATACCTATCTTGTCTCCTAGAATTTACACAACTTGCGGTCATTGATCTAATCATCATATTACACCAGCAAACAACTAAGTCTAGCTTTATGTAGGCAGTTCCGGTTTATGTTATCATTGATGTTCCGGTTCCAGTTACTCGTTAATGTTGTCTCAATTTCAGTTCATGCTGTTGTTAGTTACATATCTCGATTTCGCTTTTGTTCTTGTTGATGTCTCTCAGTTCTAATTATTGATAAATGTTGTTTGATATTGAGCTGTGGTTTTTATCTGTAGTTTCGAACATATTCAAACATGTTCAGCTTCATTTCAAGTGTCTATACGGCTATACCATGTACGACCAGATTATTCAACCTCAAGTAAGTTGACCAAAACAACTGGAGTTGCTCTTTAGCTGTCATCAGTGCGTAAGACAATTACCAAAATTAAATCGTAAGTTTGTATCTAACAAAATAAAAGAAATAGCATATCCAAAGATTTAGTTGGTGGAAGAAGGAAGATAGCTGGCGTACGTCCAACTCTGCATGAAGAGGAGGTAGATAGTCTATGATTTTTTTTTTTCGACCCAATTGAGCAAAGAGTTCCTCCAAAAAATCCATCAACCAAACAAACATACCGCAAGCATATACGGTTTTGGTATGCCTAGCCCCCGTCCCGGACGAGAAATAGTTGAATCAACACAAAATCAATATAATGGAGACCAAAATTGGAATATGAAAGAGGATTGTACCAGGCACCATGCATGTCCTGCTAATAATGGAGAATAATCCTTCCATCGTTTACATTTGTAAGTTGTACCAAAACAGAAAACAAATCTTTGCTAAACGCGTTTTATAAAATAATTATAAAATTATTTGGAATATCTCTTATCGTTGGCTTCATGGTGTAGTGGTAAAACGTATAATGATTCTAAACATAGTGAACTGCTAATACTCTTAGCTAGTCGAGACACACGATGACGTACTCGTTAATATTTGCGTCCATCATTTTCTTCAACCCCTATTTTACTGTTCTGTGTTCTTTTAATAATACTCACGTCAATCTTGTCTTTTGGTTTAACAAATTTTCAATCTAAATTCAATTAAAGTTAAGTCACTTTTTCGAATCTTGGTAAAATGTTAAAAACGCAACAATAAATAAATTTTCTTTAAGAAAAAACAAATTCTTATTATTGTAAGATTTGATCATATATTTTAGGTTTTTTTTTTTGAAACAGTATCATATATATTAGTTCCATAAGTGAGTGGACAATCGAAATATACATTAGAAAAAAAAATGCAATTATATAAGGGAAAACAACGTTCTCATAACGTGGGAAAACAGATATATATTCCCCATCTATTTTATTTCTCTCATTTTGGAGTCTATAAAGTAGCAAGATTATTATTCGAATTCATTGTTTTCACTAAAAATAGTTTTATTTTGGACTGAAAAGCTATTCTTGTTCATTTTAAAGTTAACCATGCATGGCACAACCAGAGAATATCCAACGGCATATGCTATTGGTCTATTTGGCACAACATCTAATACCATATATATACTGTATAATAATTGAATAAAGAGAACAAAATAATTTCTTTAACACTTTCGAACTTAATCTTAACTATTTCTAACGTACAGTGTGTTAGATCAAACCGAAAAATTATAAACCTATTTCGTTTTTTTCTTTTAATATACAGTACATACACAAACCGTAACCAAAATTAAACCGAACCAAATCAAACCAAAAAAGCATAGATTTCAACTGTTTGAATATATATTTCTACTAAAATAAATTTTGCCGAAAACAGAATATAAAATGAAGCCAAATTGTATCAAACTAGACCGAATAACAAAAATGTGAAACAAATGAAACTGGATTCACTGCACCTTTTAAATAATTAATTTGCAGTAATTTACTAATTTTCTCACCATTCATCTCTTTATTGTTTTTAATATTCTCACCTCATGCAAGAGAAAAAAAAAGCTGCAAAAATAGATTTCCAGCTTATAAAGAGACATCATTGAAAAATCTAATATTCCTTGTCTATACTTTTAATATGTATATGTGCTCAAACACATATATATAACACACACACGACTTCATGGATATTATAGAGATGATGAGAAACATGTAAGCTCACTAGTTCTAGGGCGTTTCTCCATTGGCAGGTCCCTTCCATCACATATATGCATCGAAATTTTCCCATGATCGATTTGTTTATGATCTGCCAAAGGAGAGTTGCCCTGAAACTGGTTCAGCTTAATTAAGATTTAAGCACGTGAACGAGAGCAGTAAGTCAGTAACCACTAACCAAGGTAATGTAATCTCTCTCTCTCTCTCTCTCTCTCTCTCTTTTTTAAACACATGATTTGTAATTTCTTTTAGAATGATTAATTCAATAGATCTAGACCCGACTAAGAGTACACAATGTTATGTTCGAGAAAAAAAAAATCACTTAACTCTAGATAGAGACCATTTAAAAAATCTATGACAAAAATTGGATTTAGCTAATGGTCGACTAAACATTTTTAATCTTCCTATAAAAGAATTATCATTAATCGATCATTGCATTCGTTTCTGCTTGTCATATTTTGAAAATTGAGACTTAATATATACATATATTTCGTATAAGATTTTTTTATAGATTACGTATGTTACCATTTAATGCCTTCAAGTCATAAGAAACTGACATGGAATTTAGATAAGCCACATGATCACATCCAAACACAAACTCTATTTTCTCGATTTTAGAGGGTGAACTCTTATCATAGTTTGAATACGTTCTTTATTATAAAAAAAAAAAAAAAACTCTTATCATAGCAATGCAGAGTGTGTGGTGCTAATGACCTTAATTAGGAATGATAAATTCCAAAAATTTGGTGGATCTCATTAATATAGTAACGGTCTTCAATTTTGAGGGTTTTTACTGGATACGCGATTTACGCCGATGAAACTGAGGTTTGAGGAAGCGACATTCAGGTGGATACCAAAAACGATGAATGTTGCAGCTGATCTTTTAGCCAATGCTGCAATTCCTAGAAATGCATACAAGCTATCTTGTTTCAGCATATGGATATCTCAATGAAAAATATCGCTTTGACTTTGACGTCGTAATTATGGTGATGGTGCAAGAACTAAAAAAAATTGGAGAATGTTATGTGTTGGGACATGTGGGTTTTGCTTTTAGTTCTTTAACTAGTTTGTAGGTTAATAAGTTTTTTGTTTCCTTGTCTTGAAAGGTTATGTGAGATTATCAGTAAGTTATGTTGTAATTGATTGGGTTTGTCATCTGACCATTAACGGCTACGTGAGATAAGGTAGTGCGTAGAGCCGTGGACTTACCCACACAGCTTAATATATATTTATTTACTATAATTAGCAGTGTTCGAAAAAGCATTCTAGGCGTCTGCCTCCGCCCTGTCTAGGCGCTAGGCGCTATAGCACCGCCTAGACAACCGCTTTGACCGCCTAAAATTGTAGTATCATTATTTTAATGTATTTTTAAAATTTTAATTGCACAAATTTAAAATTTATAAGATTTATTTCTATAAACATAATTATAAATGTTTAATATGTTATTTAAAATGAATTGAAATAATGTTTTTATCTATTGTTTTGTTTTTGATTTAATATTTTTATTATTCTTATACATATTTTGTATAATTATGTATATAATATCATATATATATATATATTAGTTTATAATGTAAACGCCTAAAACCGCTTAAATTCCGATTAGGCGTTCTAGGCGTTGGGCGTTGGATCACCGCCTAGTAAACGCGTATCGCTTTCTTGAACATTGATAATTAGTGAATAATCAACAAAGATTAAAAACAGCTGAAATAAATAACGCAAATAGTACATTTTTATTTGTAATCAAAAAGGTTTATTTTTAACAATACAACAACATTGAGAAGAAGAAAACAAAAATAAAAATACAAAAAACACAACAATTTTTTTCAGCCTCTAAATCCAAAAAGGATACTTCTTTTCCTTGTTTAGAACTGTTTACCTTACAAAAACCCATTTTTTTTGTTTTAATAAGCATATCAAGCTTTAACTTCAGTCTTCTTGTTAGGCTCAAACACGAACTTGATCAGAGACTCTTTGATAGACATCAACTCAGGGAACTCAGTCTTCAACTTAGTCGCATCGAGCTCGTTGTTACTCCTTGGAGCCACAATCACTTTAGCTTGTTCCTCCAAAGTGAAGTTCTTCCAGGTAAAACTGGGGTCAATGTAGTCTCTGTACATCTCCAAGATCTCGTTGTGACTCACTACACCCGGGTTAGTGAAGTTGTAGATCCCTGTCAAGTTCCTCTTAGCCATCTCGATCGATATCGGGAGGAGCTCGTCGAGGATTGTCATCGAGTTAGGGATGTCCACAACTTTCTCATACCGAGCAATCTTCGTGATGAAGTTTCTCGGGTTCGTTAGATCCGAAGAGATGGGCATTCGCACTCTTAGCGTACATACGTTCTCATAGTTCTTGAGCAGCTCCTCCACCTATATATATATATATATATATACATTGTTTTACCACCACACCAACACCAACATCAACATCAAAACACGTACTTGATCTGCAACATTCTGAGAGCTAATCTAACATTTCAAAACTCAGCAGCAAATCAGATCTCACAAATCTAATCTAACAAATCTCAGAGTTTGAGATAGAATCGGAAGTAATTAATAAATAAAAGGATTGAAAATGCAAAATAAATAAAGTTTCTCTTACCATAGCTTTGGTTTTAGAGTAGAAAGAGCCGGTGAAGTTGGGAGTATCCTCTTCCTTGAATCCGATACCCGACCCGAGAGTATGACCCGAATCATACTCAAATATACAACCGGTAGCGTAGTTGATAAGAACGAGTCCCTTATCTCTGCAGATATCGGCGAGGGTTAGGGTTCCGGCGACATTCGTACGGATGGTCTCGACTTTGTGAGATTCGCACCAGTCGACATTAGGACGACCGGTGACTCCGGCGGCGTTGAAGACGTGGCTAGGTTTCACCGATTCGATGTCGGCGACGATCGATTGACGATCTTGGAGACGGCCTGAGCCGTAAGTGTATGAGATCCCTTGAGATTCGCAGAGCTTGCCGAGTAAGCCACCGATCCATCCGGTTCGACCGTAGATTAGGAAGTTGAATGAGGAGGTTGTTGATGATGATCCGTTTGCGTCTGCTACAACCATTTTTTTTGGTTTTTGTCGCCGGGACGGGAGATACAAAGAGAGAGATGTGTGTGTGATGGATCTGATCTGAGAAGAGAGAAATAGAGAGAGAGAGAGAGAGAGAGAGAGAGACGTTTATGTTTTGGGTGATGGGTGTTGCTTCGTTTTATCCCAATTTTTCGGGGAGACAATGAACTTTTTAGTTTTTTTTTTTTTGCTTTTAACCACCCCAAGTTTTCTTATTTGATATTTATGACCCATTTGATTTGGGTGATTTAAAAACATTTTAGTGAAATTGTTAATTTTAGATTAATAAGTTACCAAAAATAATTTTTCATTTTTAAAATTTCACTATATTTGGACTTATTTGTTATACCACCTTTTTATAAATATTAGTGCAATACTTTCTTATTAAATAATACCATAGCAAATTAGTCATATACCATCCAAAAATTTCTTTTTGAATAATTTTGAAATAATATCTTAGTTCTAATTTTAAATTTCATTTTATTTGGTCAATTTTTGATATTTATTGTACTACTGCGTATCCCATCCATATATATATTTTTAACATTAATTTTCCTAGTTCTCATAGTCATCATAGATCATATTATTTTTAAAAAAGTTAAAAAAAAAAAACATGAATTTAAATGATTAGTGTGTTATCTCTATTGCCCTTGGAAAATGTGGGGGCGTAGACGTATTTTTTTGAATATTGAGGTAGTCGATTAATATTTACCTTAAATTATTGTTTGTAGTGTCTTGTGTTTTAAAAAAATAGTTAATTGTGTTGTCCGAATTTTAGACAGAGATCTGTGAAGGTGGTGTGGTGGATTGAGAAATTGTTAATTAACACAAATAGATTCGACTACCACTACATTGGAGCCTTGGAGGTGCGCATTTTATTTATTTAATCCATTACAATCTAAACTAAAAAGATTCTAATTTAAATTAAGTTTAATTAAAATTTTAAAATATAGTATGAAAGAACAAATTAAAAGGCCAACTTAGCAATATATATAGAATCGTCAACGAGTTGACAACCTTTGATATATAGCATTATCTAAATAAATTTTGATACATTCCAATTAGAAAAAAATAGTACCAATTAAATATGGTGGTCATGAATATAATTGAGAAGTTTCTATATTATTGTAACTGAATTGACATTCTAATGAGGTTTAAGTGTTTAACCAAAGATCTAAATCTATATATATACAACATTGATATTTCAAACCACATAATAAAACTCTTACAAAACCCGAGTCCTTATATATCAGTACACGTTATTGAAAACATATAACACCTAAATTCATTCGATTAACTAACTAACTAGTCGGTAGAACTTTATTTGTCAACCATTGATTAGTATACTATAATTTTATAGTAAATGACTAATAATGCATTATTTGGGGTTTGCCAGGAAGTTATGTATTACTATATATTATAAACAGGTCAGATCTTCTGTCTGAATCGTAGTGGACAAATGATGGGGGCATGTAGTCCCTTTTCTAAGATCCATTTCTCAATCTCGAGAGTTTTTTTTCTTGTTCACCTGATGCCATTCCTTCCTTAATATACATATCTATTTCTAGATCGGTACAATTATGTTTGTAAAATCATTTGGTTTTGCCGACAAAAAAAAAAAAGCATTTTCGTTTAAAGGGTTTTCATGAAAATATTAAGTCATCATCACACAAATCACATGATGATATCAAATAAAAAGAACTATAAAGTATCCGTTGTTAAGTTTTTGAGACTTTGAATACCAATAATTTAAACTAAAAATCATACACGTAACAATTTTTTATGGACGACTTCGTTCACACACGGGTCCAAAATATATGGATACGACATATATTTGTGATTACAAATTTACAATATAGTAGTACTAATCAATCACTCAAAACACAAATCGTATGGTGGTTGGGGAATTTGATAAAGCTAAAGTAATTACAAGATATTATAATGATCACACCTCGATATTATCATCAGTAACATGAATTACGTATGTACTCATGCATGATTGAGCAATGCAATTAGTATGAAAATGTAGAGGTAATTAGTAAAGATCGAAGAGATTAGTGTTTGCGCTTGGACTTCAAGGAAGTGAGTGAGTGAGAGTTGTTGTGCCAATTCCTCTTGCGTTGGTTAATGAACCAATTGTTGATTTGCTTCAACTGGAGCCCTGTCTCCTCCACCAATTTAGCCTTGTCATCTTCCTGTTCAAAATCACATATTGTTTACATTACAGTTTTGTGGTTGTTCATTACATGATTAATTGCAATTCTCAATCTCGATATACTTTTTTATGATTTGTGTTGAAACATTTAAGCATTTTAAGAAGGAAAACAAAACCAAAAAAAAATTGCATGGATTTGAGTGTAGACCCAAATATGTTTGATGCTTCGTAAAATTATAAAAGGAAGGTACTCACAGTAGGGTAAGGCCACTTGCAATGTTGTTGCCACCAGTTTTTCAAGACAGTGGTTGTGTCTCCTGGCAGTTTCCCAGCCCTTCTTTTCCTCATTATCTCTTCTCTTACATCTTCGATTCTCGATTTGAAACCCTTACCCGAAAAATAAAACAAATGTCATTACAAGAAAATAAATAGTAACATGAACGTTTTTTTTATTAACTCATGTCATTACATTAACCTTTTTTTTATTAACTCATAAACATTTTAGTTTACCTGTTTGAGTTCGAGTTTAAGTTCTTGTCTCACTCTTTCCATAAGAGATCTTTCCGATTCAGTCGGTAGCAACGGACCAAATCCCGTCATATCGTGACCACCGCTAAAATCAACGCCCGAGTTATCCGACGAGAAGTCCATCTGAAGATCGTCCTCGTCCTCTGACATCGTCGCACCAGACCCTTCTCCTAACGTTGCTCCTACGGGAGGGAATAGACAAAGTTTCACATAATGTTGTTACTCCAAAACTACAAGATCTACACGGATCGATCCCAAGCCCAAACGTAGAATAGACCCCGAAAGACCCTTTACATTACAAATCCGCATCAATGTATATTAATCCTACGTTTTACGTGGAGTTCCATATCTTGTTTTTATTTAGTGTAAGAATATAATATATTTTCCATCATCATCTCCCAAGTCCCAACACATTACATTTAATATATTTCCTAGTTGTTCATATCTGGTATGATCAACGAGAATCTTTAGATGCCGACATCTATTTTATTTTAAAAATCTCTTAATTTTAACATATTTTTTTAAAAGAATTATAGTTATATCTTGTAGTACTTTCTAATTCCGAGTAGAGTACATTCTAAATCTATGAGGTGTTTATATTATTATCATGAAGATACGTTTAAAAACAAAACAAAAAAATCAAAAAGCAAGAAAGAACCTGTAAGAGAGTGAAGGTTGTTCTCAATTTCACGGCAAGCCATAACAGCTTCGACGGCATGAACCCTCACGTGCTGTTGCAGCTGTTCTTTGAAGCTACACAACACCATTACATATTGTGCCTGTTTCCAAATTAATTTATTATTATTATTATATTTTATACCCTCACATTTTAAATAATTAATTATTCAAATTCATTTAAAATTTAATTAACATTTCCTCATATGTGTATACACCACATAAATATGTGCTTCTGGTGTGGTGTGTTTTTGAGCGGTTAGTTCGATCATTATATAGTCCTATTTTCTACCTAATTATTTAAATAAATTTAAATGAAGTCGAATCTTTTTAGGGGAAATTCGCAAGCTAATTCCAAAATTATGGTTGCAATGTCAATTCGACTATAATGCAAATTTTAGTTTGGTGCAGTAAGAAATCAATCGCGTCAACCAACATGGTCAACCTAAGTTTAAATATAATTTCAATTTACAAAATGACTTTTAACATTGACTCACTCTATGTGAATTTAGCACCTAACTATATTTACACAAAGATATATTTTATACAAATGTCTATGTGTGTGTTTCCATACATTTCAAAATTGTATGAAAATACATAGATTCCCATGGAAGAAGTTGACCACAATTACTTCTTTACCCGATAAAATTCACACAAGAAAACCACTAAAATAATTGAAGAATAAAAATTACTTAAAATATAATTAATATCATTCATAATTAGTCCACTAAAAAAAATGATAATGTTTTACATCTTTGACGTTTAAACTCACGACGAACTTGTTTTTTTTTTAATCCGAAAAAATCATTGAAAAGTATAATTTGTTTGAAACTTAACAAGATTTTGCAGTGAACATGACTTCATTCATAGTTAGTCCACTAAATATTATTTCAAAAGAAACAAGATATAGTAAATTTAGTTAATCAAACAAGATTAAATTTATTGAATAGAAGTTTAACTATTTTATATTCAAACGTACCAAGAAATTGTCGAGCTCGTGACGATGATGATGTGAGTATCCAACGGCGGTGGAAGCATAAGAACGGAGAGGATGATGAGATTGAGAAAGCTGAGCTTCAATGATCGGAAGCTGATCGATCGGAGTAGCTACTCTGAGACACGCCACGTGTGCGGCTAATAATTGTTCATACATCGGATGTGTAGCTATCTCACCTTTCATCTGTCTATTCTGCTCCGCCATGGCCGCGGCGTCTCCATCTCCGCCTACGGTGGCTCCGATCATACCTAGCGCCGCTTCTTGCATATTCTTGACTCAAGAACAGGGTGAGAGATATGTTTCTTTGTCTGAAAACCCTAATTATCTTGAAGCCGATTTGGTTCCTATGATTAGAGAAATGGAGAGAGAGAGAGAGAGAGAATGATCAGACAAAACCAACGTATATAAACTATAAAGCTGTTTTGATTTCTTTCCCCTTTATCTATTTTGTCACTCCTTTTATTTTCCTTCTAAAAATATATACTTTTTTTTTGTCTTATTTATATATACATAGTACATTTTTTATTAACAAAAAATAGACACCGGACTGGTATTTCAAAAGATTTATAATTTGGTATCATTTTCTAATGTATAGTAAACTTTAAGTGACACTAAAATATTAGTGTCTATAAATTAATAATAAAACTAAATATATATACATATATACATAAAGTTATGACAAACGCTAGTTATCAGAAACATACTTCGATTTACGTTTTTA
Organism: Camelina sativa; assembly: GCF_000633955.1. Taxonomy (NCBI): domain Eukaryota; kingdom Viridiplantae; phylum Streptophyta; class Magnoliopsida; order Brassicales; family Brassicaceae; genus Camelina; species Camelina sativa. The sequence goes on along the minus strand of NC_025691.1, from coordinate 32,694,511 downwards.
AATAATTCTGAAATAACACTAACTAATTCTTCTTTCGTAATCTAGAATTATTCTACAGATCAAACTATATACACAGAAAATATAATAACGTAACCAATAATCGTTACATAGTTTTGTCATGTACATGTTAGCGAAAAGACTCAAATTAATCTAAAATAAAACAAACGCACATACGTATGTAGATTGTTCTATATGGAGATTGTTATCTTTATAACTAGTCTTAGTTAATGGATTTAGTTTAAGATAACCAAGTTATCTGAAAACAAATTGCATAACCAAGTTCTCTGAAAAAAATTTTGATAAATCTTTTTCTATATATTAATACTGCGATTGCATTTGCTTAATCCAGAACTAGACTATCTGAGTTTTACTGTTTTAAGGTTATGTGACTAAGAAATGTTGCATCAAAGCTGTATCACATGATTGCTTATTTCATATTTTAAATGAATAGACAATGATATTTGTTATGCTATTAAATAATATTATTAATTAGGTGTTACTATTTGTTAAGTGGGTGTTAGAGGATTAGGTGTGTCTACCGGTCCTGTCGTTAAGGGTGGGAAGATATTTTTTCTTTTCCTCATTCTTCTTCAAAAGTTTCAACTAATTTTTAAGTTCAAGTTGTTGAATCACTTATTAGGTCTTAAATCATTGTCACGGCAAGAAAAAATAAAGTGCTTTTCATTTTACATTTGATATCCATATACATACACAGCTATTTTATGAATTTTTGTAAAGCACGTTATTAACGTGCAATTTTTCATAACTTTACGTCAAGGTATATCAGCATATTGTGGAACCAAAGTACCAAACATAGTAGCAGTTTTTTTTTTCAAATTTCGTTTCTTTTTCTTTGCTTTTTTTGTGTCAAAGTTTTCTAAATATTTCTTCGTTATAATCGAGTGTGATTTGAGATAAAAAAGATACCGAATGGAATAAATAAATTAAAAGTCTTATTTATTTATTTTTTTTGGACGGCAAACGAAACTCAATAACAGTATTCTCCAATAAATCGGAAAACTAAACAAGTGTATATGCGTTTTGCTAAAAATTGGACTATTGCTCACTTTCCATTGTGCAATTGTGTAATTTTGAAATACTACTAGTCTACACTTTTAGATCAAATTGAAATGGCACCTGTTATATATGATGTTGATGAATGATGATGAACGTTCATGTAACTAATTTCAGATTCAGTGGGAAAATATTAAAGGCAGTTTTATCTTTACTTTCGGACCTACCAAAGAAAACGCAATTTTTTTCTTTTGGTCACTTTTGTTTTCATTTCTTTTTGGTCCATCACTCAGTTGGGAAAGTGGAATAAAAAGATTTTGCAGATTCCTATGCAAAAAAAAAAAGAAAAAAAGAGAGAGAAAGTTTAATTTTCCATTTATCTCCTTTGTTGTGTAGTTTGTTTACAAATTCCCTTCTGTTTTACGCAATGAAATCAAAATATTCGCTTGTATAGAAAAATGAAAGAAATAAAATAAAAGAGGGACAGAGACAGAGTTGGTCGAAACAAATAAAAGAGGGACAAAATTGTCGTTCTCTTAGCCTAAGATTTAAGACATCTCACATCTTAAACAGTTTGTGGTCCCTTTTCCTATGAAAACTACTTCTCAGCTTATAATAATGCGACCACTAATCAAAGAAAAAATGAGATAATATTAGTGACACTGATGTCACGATCCCATACTCAGTTGTTTCTTATGAATGGGCCAAATAATGTTTTGTGTTTGGACATATATGAAACAATTCTCATCGGGGTACAGGTCTCACAGCCCAAACACTTGTGCACATGTACGTGTTCGTAATTTTTTTTACGTGTGTAATATTAAGTATTAACGTTTCCAAAGTGACTCTTCAAAACCGGCGGCCGCTATCAAGGATGTATGGCACTCTGGCTAGGCTCAAGATAAAAAGCTCTTGTTCACACAGTTTTAGTAAATTTGTTCACACAGTTTTAGTAAATTTTTGCCTTAGAGCTTAGCAATGTTTAAAACCTCACACGTTAAAACACTAGCTGCATTTTGATGTAAACAAGTTTTTTCGAATAAATTTTACATTTTATTCAAAAAAAAAAAAGTGACTCTTCAAAAAAAAAGAAGAAAAGAAAACGACCATTAGATCAGAGGACATATGTTCATCAAGAATTATAACTCTTTAGGCCTCATTTAACATAGGTATAGGTAATATAATGTTTATCAGTGACTTAGTATCTAATTCATCACCGTATGTGACTTGTCCACAACGCAATATTTATGTGCGTCTCAAAACTCCCAACAACATATATTTAAATAAATTTAAACCTTTTTTTACAAAAGAAAAAAAAAATACGTAAAAAATCCACACAAAAAAAGGAAACAAACGTATACATAATTAATTAATTAGGCACACATTCATGTTCCATGTAACCCGGAGAAGTCCTTGTAGCAGAAGCAANTTCAAATTTCGTTTCTTTTTCTTTGCTTTTTTTGTGTCAAAGTTTTCTAAATATTTCTTCGTTATAATCGAGTGTGATTTGAGATAAAAAAGATACCGAATGGAATAAATAAATTAAAAGTCTTATTTATTTATTTTTTTTGGACGGCAAACGAAACTCAATAACAGTATTCTCCAATAAATCGGAAAACTAAACAAGTGTATATGCGTTTTGCTAAAAATTGGACTATTGCTCACTTTCCATTGTGCAATTGTGTAATTTTGAAATACTACTAGTCTACACTTTTAGATCAAATTGAAATGGCACCTGTTATATATGATGTTGATGAATGATGATGAACGTTCATGTAACTAATTTCAGATTCAGTGGGAAAATATTAAAGGCAGTTTTATCTTTACTTTCGGACCTACCAAAGAAAACGCAATTTTTTTCTTTTGGTCACTTTTGTTTTCATTTCTTTTTGGTCCATCACTCAGTTGGGAAAGTGGAATAAAAAGATTTTGCAGATTCCTATGCAAAAAAAAAAAGAAAAAAAGAGAGAGAAAGTTTAATTTTCCATTTATCTCCTTTGTTGTGTAGTTTGTTTACAAATTCCCTTCTGTTTTACGCAATGAAATCAAAATATTCGCTTGTATAGAAAAATGAAAGAAATAAAATAAAAGAGGGACAGAGACAGAGTTGGTCGAAACAAATAAAAGAGGGACAAAATTGTCGTTCTCTTAGCCTAAGATTTAAGACATCTCACATCTTAAACAGTTTGTGGTCCCTTTTCCTATGAAAACTACTTCTCAGCTTATAATAATGCGACCACTAATCAAAGAAAAAATGAGATAATATTAGTGACACTGATGTCACGATCCCATACTCAGTTGTTTCTTATGAATGGGCCAAATAATGTTTTGTGTTTGGACATATATGAAAAAATTCTCATCGGGGTACAGGTCTCACAGCCCAAACACTTGTGCACATGTACGTGTTCGTAATTTTTTTTACGTGTGTAATATTAAGTATTAACGTTTCCAAAGTGACTCTTCAAAACCGGCGGCCGCTATCAAGGATGTATGGCACTCTGGCTAGGCTCAAGATAAAAAGCTCTTGTTCACACAGTTTTAGTAAATTTGTTCACACAGTTTTAGTAAATTTTTGCCTTAGAGCTTAGCAATGTTTAAAACCTCACACGTTAAAACACTAGCTGCATTTTGATGTAAACAAGTTTTTTCGAATAAATTTTACATTTTATTCAAAAAAAAAAAAGTGACTCTTCAAAAAAAAAGAAGAAAAGAAAACGACCATTAGATCAGAGGACATATGTTCATCAAGAATTATAACTCTTTAGGCCTCATTTAACATAGGTATAGGTAATATAATGTTTATCAGTGACTTAGTATCTAATTCATCACCGTATGTGACTTGTCCACAACGCAATATTTATGTGCGTCTCAAAACTCCCAACAACATATATTTAAATAAATTTAAACCTTTTTTTACAAAAGAAAAAAAAAATACGTAAAAAATCCACACAAAAAAAGGAAACAAACGTATACATAATTAATTAATTAGGCACACATTCATGTTCCATGTAACCCGGAGAAGTCCTTGTAGCAGAAGCAACAAAAGCCCTAGAATGCCCCACCATTGACACTACTCTAAGAGCTTCTTCTTCATAAGCTTTTCTCTCCATTTCTTCCCTTTTTGCGCTTCTCCTCCTCTTCTTCGCCGTCACCACCGCCGCTGCCACCACCATCCCTAAAAGCACCACCCCCACCGTCACAGACCCAACAAGCCCACCAACAACCTTTCTCCACCGTCCAATCTTCTCCTTCTTCATCTCTTTCTCTCCCCCACCGTTCGATTTTGGATCATCTTTCACCACTAAACCAAAATGTCCGTTGGTTTTAATGGCGCACACAAACGGCTTCACTTCTCCGGCAAACGTTACTTTACCGTCGAGCTCGAAAGTAGCGCACATTGGCTTGTCCAAAAACGTTCTCTCTACCGTCGACGGTCCAGATACGTTCCCGAAATCAACCGTGGACGGTTCTTTAGCATCGGCTAGGAGGAGACTTATCTGATACGAGCTGCTCACATTATTCCCTAAAACAACGTCGTTTAAAGCGTTATAAGCTAAGAGCCCTAGAACCGGAGACACGAGTCTATAACCAGAGAGATCATAGTTTTTGTAATATATATCAGACCAGTTTGATCCCAAGCTTTGTCTCACAACCAAAAGACGTTCACCGCACGGCTCAAGAATTGCTCCAACGCCAATATGAAACTCTTCAATTTGAGCTCCGTATCGCCGGAGACTCCCACATCGGAACCTAACTGCGTCAAGTTTTATGTCGGAGTAGTTAGATGGGAGATGAACACGTTGGTTAACGCCGGTCTTGATCGAGTAATGTTGGTTCTTGAAGAAGTTGAGAGTGTAGTCTCTTAGGATGAGATCGAGAAGCCTTGAGGATTCGTTGAGAGCTTCTTGAATAGTAGTAGTAGTAGAAGTCGAACACTCGAGATGAGAGGGAAGGAATAGGAATAATACGATTATTATTAGTTGAAGAAAGGGAAAATAGAGTGTTCTTGTTGCCATTTTCGATATTGGTGGAGTTATTCACGTTTGAGTGTTGTGGTGAGAAGATGAGAAGAAGAAGTGTAGAGGAAGAGTCGATCATGAGAAATGAGTTTCTTTTTTTGAGAGCTTGGTGAAGGCTTTGGATTGAAGGGACAGGTTTGCTTTTGTTTGATTAATATCTTTAAGTATACATATATATATTTCATCTTCAACAACGAAAAGTACTATATCTGCATATTTTTATGCTATATAAATGTCTTTGGGGTATGAAACTAAAGGCGGCGTGATATTGTTTTGAGTAAAGTGTACGTCTATATATAAACATTGGTGAAAAAATCATTAGGGTGCGATAGAGAGTATTTCATTGTTTATATTAGAGGAAATGCACAATAAAAGTAATACATCATCTATACAATAAAGTTTTAGCAATATTTTTCTACTTAAAAAATGGTGACGTTTTAATGTTTTGTGTAACTCCTGAACTTGAATTAGCAAAGTCATTTTCTTATCAGAAGAAAAAAAAATAAAAAATTACAAATGATCCCATGGTGGGATTCCCATCAATAATTTTGATGCTAAAATAAAAATGAAGAACACAAGCAAAATTATACACACACAAAAATCAACAATTATTCCTCAACCAAATATGAATATACAAGAATTAACGACTATCATATAATCAAAGGGAGTTATTAATTATGAAATTATCAATCTCTCGATTGATCTGCCTCAAGAACAAGTAGCAAAACCGTTAATTAATTCAAATAACCCGTTTTTCGGTATTGAATATGACCTAAATCAGTAGAAATTAGCCTTGCTCTGGTAGGTCTTACCGGCACTCCAGCTAGCCGGAGCAGCATTCCAAGCGTAAATGGTCTGACGAGTGGTGTA